>NC_092522.1:88964660-89234660 GCF_037038585.1 Patagioenas fasciata | reverse complement strand
GTGGGCTACTTTTAATTTGTATTTATGCACAGGATCTTCTTGATACTGTTGTGTTTCTGTAATGGGATATGTATCTACTGAACCTGGAGACATTCCTCTCTATCAGTGGAAAGATTTCTTGTTTGATGGATGTTCTGAATTTGTTGAGGAAATAGGGAACCATGGTGATCATGTGACTCAGAGATAGGAAAATCCTGATTTATAATGGTGCTGTGAAGTTTGGAACACTATCTTTCATTTTGTAACTTAGTCCTCCCATCCACTTGGAACTGTCTCATTTTAGCTTCCAAATACAAATGCCTTTGGTGAAGTAGCAATGTCGAATTTCCTTGAGTACACAAAATTGTGAAATTTTCCTCCTGGCAATTTGGGGTTTAGGGAGTGGTAAAAACAAAATGAACAAACACGTGGAAAATAGCAAAGCAGTGTTGGCAGTCATGTGTGAAACAGTCTAAGACAAATTAGGTACATAGGTTGAATTTCTTGTTAAACTTTGAAGAATTAAATAATGTATTATTTTCTTCTGCCACATCAATTTAATATTATTGCTACATTTTGTAAAAAAAGAAAAGATTTTTTTTAATGTGATAGAGCCTACTTCTGCTTTAACCAAACTACAATTAAAGAAGAGACACAATTACAGAAGGGAAAATACTACCTGCATTTAGTATCAGTAGAAATAGAGAGTTGATTTTAGCTACTTCTCATCACAAAACACACAACTAAAATATTATTGCTAGTGAAAATTAGTCCAGGCTACTGATTTTGCTTGTTTATGGACATTTTGGTCCTGATTTTCTTGCTTTACATACTGTGATGCAGCATGAGCAAACAGTGAAATGGATATAAAGCTATCTTTCAGTCACATTGCACGTAGGAACATATGATGGCAATTATGAAAGACAATGCACTTGGACTAGGCAATATGAGCAGGTATTTGAAATATCCAGGGCTGGGTGCAGCCCTCCTGGTTTTGTTTAAACCCCCATGCATTGCCTGTGTTGAGGATGCCAATGGGACCTCGAGATGGGGTGGAGAGATGATGTTGGGACTGTTGGGCACAGTCTGATTTATGTTCAAACTCCAGAGCTGTGCTTGTGTTGCTAGTTTATCAGTTTGTCTCTGGATATAACAGTGGGGGACAACTGAATGTATCTAAAGCCAAGATTAACCTTTTTTTTTTTTTCCCCTAAGTTACCACATGAATCTGACATCTGAGCCAGGGAAACAAACAAACAAAAAACCCCAGTCTCTTTGCAGCTGTCCTTTGCAGCTGTCTTTGGAAGGAAGAGTTATGTAAAAAGCAAAGCATTATTTTCCCAAACGTTCTTAAAAGTGTGAGGTATTATTTTTCTAAAATGATCAGTTTTCTCACTTGATCGCAGTTGCCCAGGTATTTGCTCATCTCAGTTGTTCTGTATGTGTACTAGCAGTTTATCTTCGGAGGGGCAAGCAGTATCTGTAAGATACATCACATAGGCAAAGAGGAGACAGCACACCCCAAAATTCTGAGGCCAAGAGGGGAATCCAGAAAAATGACATTCTGACATTAAAAGGGACAACTTCGAACTCTGAGAGGTAGAAAGCTGGTGAAAGCAGGAAGCAAGGGAAAGATGCATTATATGCATAAACTCCCTAGTGAAGAAAGTTATTTGTTACTTTGTTTTTCTATCCTTTGCTCTGGAAAGGAGGAGGTCTGGGATGTGAGACAGCTAAAGAGCTGGTGTGGAAGAATCGACAATGCTGAGAGATTGCCTCCCTTGGCCCTGAACAGGGCACGGCAAAGGTGAGAGGAGTGCCCCAGCCAAATACAAGGGCAGGTAGAGCATTATAAGTGCAGAAAGCCCAGTGAAGGCTGAATGGAAAGTAAAGACCCATCAGTTCAGTGGGGAAAGCTAATATACAGAGGAGAGAAAGGAAGCAAACGAAAAACGGAGTAACACATGTTGAAGAACAGAAAGTAATTTAGAGAAAAAACCTCTTGCAGAAAGGGGACAGCACTTGCTACATGTAGCCTGAGAGAACTAAGCCTGGATATGTGGGAGCCAGTCCAAGACTCTGTTAAAAAAGGGTAAGAAAACATACCAGCAGGAGTGCTGAATTGAGATCAAGAGCAGCATCCTTACAGGTCATCGTGTGGAAAATCATCGTGTGCCAGTCATTACCTCACTGTGGCCACAGATATTTTCTAGCTAAAGTATAAAGAAAAAACCTATTAATCTCAGATACCCTTGTGTGTGAATTATAGATCCATGATAATATGCCAATGATACCAAGTGAGGTCCTCAGGTCTGATTTGCTTCAATAGAGAGGTAGCACTTGAGCCCTGATTTTGATTTACAGCCATCTTCTCTGCCATTTTGTAACACAGGTGTCCATCCCAGCCCAGCGGGCCCAGCTCCCAGTGGAACAAAAACCCAAACAACAGGATTCGTCCTGTATAACAAAGGACAAGAAAATACCTTTAGCTTCACAAAAGAGAATGAAATGTGATGTTTGACAAGAGACAGTTCATTTCAGTGTGGCAGTTCCTGTGTAGCAAAGTCCTTGTAGAGCCCACTGGAAGACGCTGGTGGTGGAATCAGCCACTGTTTTCTCTCATCTTAACAAAATTGCAACAACAAATCACGAGCTTGGGACAAGCTGAAAATGAAGTGGAGGCCTGGACTGCAAATGTTCTTTGTTTCATGGCATGCAGTGAAAACAATGGTAGAAGCAGTTGGCAGGTCATATTTTAACAACTGAACTTTTCCATTGTTTTATATTAATTTCATAAATACTTATTAATGTGACACATAGAGTTGACTTGTGTAACAGTTTGCAGTATTTGAGACCATTCTGTTCCTCTGATTATTTTATCCCTTACACATCTAATAGTGACAAGCTGGGCAAGCTGAATGTCAGTCTGCTTCATTCCTCCAACTAATTCAGTTACTCCTCTTTTTTACTCACTTTATTGCCCCTGTATTTTCTCCTTATTGAACTGTCCCCTAGAAGACTAGTTGAAGGGAACTCACACTGCACTCTGACTTCTGCCTTTGTAATCATCATAAACTTCTCAGGTACAATGTCTTCTTGACATATTATACATGCTGTGCTTCATTCACTGAAGAACCAGAAAGCCTAATGTACGATGCAACACTTGCAGAAGAAAATGTATGGACACATTTTGCAAGCAAGTAACCTCTAGCTTCCTTTCCCAACATTTCCTGCAAACATGGGCTCCCAATTCATGTTTCCTGAGATATAAAGCCTTAAGCATTTGTTATTCTTATTACCACCACTGCTATTATTATTTAAAGAATAATAGTGGTTCAGAGCAATGTTGTCTTAGCCACTGTACAAATGAGTGTCAGATTAAAAGAAAGTTATTCTACCCTAGACAAATAAAAGTATTAGTAAATGAGATGAGGAAATGTGATTAAATAAATAAAAAGGTAAGGAAAGTGAAGAAAAAACTGTACTTTCTCTAAAAAGTTGTGACAAAGCTTTGCTAGTAAGAAAAGAGAGTACAAAAGGCATTTGAGAGCTGAGAGCTGGGGTTGAAGAGATGTAGCTGGTGTCCCACCTGCTGGAGACAAGCCTTTGCAGACCCAGGCCGCTGTGAGCTGTGAGGGCAGCAAAGAACTCATTCCTCAGCATCAGTCCCTGTGCCAAGCTGAGAAGGGACTGGTTGCCATTATGGTCTGAAATGTACAGACAGTAACATGAGCTCTTGTTCAGCTCTCTTGTCATGATTCATTGCCTTATACAGTGATCAAAGAACGAGAAAGGCAGTAGCTGTTTCTCACATATATATGTGTGCTACTTCAGGCTGGCTGAAAAGCTCTCCCACTGAGTCCTTAAACCAACTGGGCGGTGTCCTGTAGGTAGTTTACACCAGGTGGTCAACAACCTCTATACCAGTGCCAAGGCTGGTACTCAGCATATTGGGGCTGATATGCAACAGAACTGGTGCAAGGCCTGAAGATGGGAACCACAGTGTTATAAAAGGGGTGTCTGTGAGGGGCACCAGCTTCTGCATCCTTCCTTCACTAATCTCAGCCTACAGGGAGTTCAGAGACAGATGCTGCTCAGTAGCATCATGCTTCTCTGATGAGCAGCACCTCATGTGTTTCTATTGGCATACATAATCTCTGCAGGCCTAAGCAGTCTATGTCCACTCAATCAAGTTATCCATTATGAAGGCTTCATATGAACCTCCTTGCTATGAAATGAAGCAGTCAGAAGACTTAGAGTGCAATTTCACTGTACATGGCATGTCCATTTGAGGAATAGGGCGTCTACAGCTTGGGCTTTATATCACATACACAGAATAGGGTCCTTCTGCCATCAGAGCAACCCCAGCAAAGGCTCTTGGCTTGATTTCCAAAGTTGCTGAACATCTGTTGTTCTTGCTGACTTCAGAGCATGGTGCAAAAGCTCAGCAAGAGCTTTGCAACTCTGAATGTCAGACTGACTGCGTGACATCCTGAAATCTCCTGTGGTACAGGGAGGTCCACAGTGGGTTTGATGCTGGCATGAGACCAGTTGTTTCACTATGTGGGAAGAAAAAAGCATTCATGCTCTGTGGCCAAACAGGCAATTGATGGGGGAAATGCAGCAGTGGCACAAAAAAATGTGGTGCAAGCTGAGGCAATCATCACTCCAGCAAGCACAATGAACACCTTCTGGCTACATACATGGCTACATGTGTTATGCATTAGAGTTACACATGTTAACTATACCCATATATTTTTTCCTTCTGTAGAGATAGACAAACCCTGGTACTGAAGGCCACTTGACTGATTGACACACATAACACGATCCATTGGATTCACAGGTCTATGGGCATGGGAGGCCCAAGATGACTGCTGAGCTGCTGACCAGTAGCTTGACCTTGTGTGACTTTCCTTCTCTGCTACTGCTCTTGGTTGTCCATTCCCTGCAGTTGTAAACTCCTGTCAGGAAACACCAACAGGAGCTGGGGGAATAGAGGTAGCTATTTCCAGTCAGTGCTACTGCCTGTTGACGATTAACTTCACCTTAGGAGGGGCTGCAGGTTTGAGCAGGATGGTTTAGGACGAACAGGTGTCGATATGGAGTTAGTCAGGAAGAGAAACAAAGACCAAGCATAAACTTAGAGGTAGATAACAAGGGTGTGAGAATCTGTGGGAGCTCACTATCCATCTCCTTGACTCAAGACAAGATCTTCCGTGCCAAAGCCATTTCTGGCAGATATGTTTCTTTTTAGAAAGGCCACCAGTACTAGAAACTGCACAACTTCCCTTAGAGGAACCTTCCAGTGCTCAAGGATCCTTATGGATAGAAGGTTTTCATAATGCCTGACCTCATTCTTCCCTGTTCCAACTTAAGCATGTTAATGCTTGTCATATCTAAAGAGAGGTGAAAAACAGGAGAATAGATCCTTCCCCTTTGGCAGCTATCATTCAAAACATTCAAACCTTATTACCATTTCTCATTTCAGTTTTCTTTTTTTCTATGCTAAGCAGTACGAAATTTCTTCTCTTTCCTTGTTTCCTCAATCTCTGCTTGTTCTCATTGTCTTTCTGTGCGTCCCTCCCTTCACATAATTTTGAAGTACTGCATCCAAGACCAGATTCAGAATTTCAGCAGAAGTTGTCCAAGTGAGCCAAAGGATGTCTCACAAATGTCACTCCTGTTTATACCTCCAGCATTCACCTTTTCTGTGGTTTCCAGCACCAGTAGCTTAAATTTGATGTCCGAGCCAGAGTCACCCATGAGATCCTTTTTCTGTGGATCTTTCTGTGTAACAAGCAGTCTATCCTGAGGAATTTAAGCTGCTGACTGCTGAGAAATAAAGCACTCTCAGGACAAACTAGAAAGCTAGTGCTTTGACACATGGTTCACTTTGAAGTGGACCATTATTTACCAAGCAAGAACTGGAGAACTCAGCACAAATAAAATAATTCTCCCAAGTCTGTGGAGAGCTGTCTGGCCCCAAGGCCAGTTTGATTTACCCTCCACAGCCAGGCCGTTGTAGCAAAGAAAGCTGATGGAACAATAGTAGCAGCCGTAACAGCAAGGAAAACAGAAGCAACGAGATTTGCAAGAACTGGATACTGGCCATACATCTGGGCAAGCCCACTGCATGCAACCCATGATGCAAGCCCTGCTCAATGCAAACAGACGTGTGTTTAAACTCAGCCTACCTGTAAGCTTTTAACAACTAGAGGATCCCCTAGAGTTCCCTCCTTCAGCATTAAAGGATGATTTGTTTCCATGCTGGAACCTCATGGAGAAGGACGTGGCAAGGGCAGGAGGGAAAGGTCGTTGAGATTCCCCATCAGAAGGGTCTCTTTGGCCTTCCGGCAGAAACTGATGTCTTTTTCCTTCACTCTTGGTATTCTCTTCTTTGTGCATATGGTTCAAATTCTAAAATAAATCAACACTAGTGAAAAAAATCTCCCCCAATAAATAGTTTGAAGTGATATTTTATGTTTCATTCAGAGTCCTAGCAATAGCCAAATCAATGGGAGCATTTCAGTTGTCCTCAGTTTGAAAAAACAGTTTGCAGGAGGTACTGCACTGCTCTGTACAAAGTTCAATGGTTAAGGCTTAGTCTTTATTTTTAGATAAAACACAATCTCTTGATATGACTGTGTGAGGAGTACTCTGTGTGCATGTGTGTCTGAGAGAGAGAGAAGCACACAGCAGTTTTTGTTTTCTTACTTTTAATGGGGTTATTTTGCAAGGCTCAAAAAAAATTGTTAAACTTGCCTTAATTGATTGTTTAAAGTACCATGGTGGATCTGTCTTTTAAACATAGCCCGTGGTTAAAGTTCCCATTGCATTGTATTTGAAGTAGGTCCTTTGTGCTTTAAAATGAAAACTGTAAAACTTTTGGTGTTTAAGGCTTTCTGACTCTCAGTTAATTGTTTTCCTTTAATATGAGCAGAATTAAAGATATTAAAAATCGACTGTTAGAACACATAATTGTGGCCTCCCATCTATTCTTCTTGTGGAAATGAAAGGAATATTGAAAGAGTTTCTATTTTACAATACTAGAGGTGGCCAAGCATTTACAACTCTATATATTCTTTTAGTTGAATTCTTCTAAACCTCACGCCTGGCTAGCAGTTTTCTCCCAGACGATTTTCATTTTCAAAACATTCACATCCAATAAACTACACGAAACATAGTGTGAGAGAAAAAAGGGGACAGGAAATGGCTCTGTTGCATGGTTATTACATCCTATTGCCTGTGGCTTGCTTTGTTATGAGTTTTAACTATGTAAATATGACGTATATGACATCAGAATTTAATCTAAAGCTACTAGGTGGGAGATAGAGTGTGACTTTATTGTTAAGGCTAAAATCAACTGGGTGTTGACAGGTCTCAAAAGTCACTGAGTATAAGCTTGAAAAGGAAAAGCTCAGACTGATAAGCTGTTCCTTGATTGACAACTTCAGGCTTGACTGCAGGTATTGAAAACAGTTGAGCAAATGGAAGGAAAAAAAGTTATATTTCATAAGAAACTACACAGGGAAATACAAGAGGATTTATAGGCTGATGTAGCACAAAAACATAAGAAAAACAGGTGTGAGGTTTATAAAATCTGGAAACTGGGAAAGGACATTGTCCGTGAATGATTTCCCCATTATGGTTTAATTAACCTTGTAAAAGCCCCTAAGCAAAAATAATGCCATGATGGGGGGAAAAAATAAAGCACTGGTGTCCACTGGCTTCGACTTCCAACAAATCATATGTCAACAGCTTATGGCAAGGAGATGGGTTGAAAAAAATGAGAAGAAAATAAGAGAAAAGGACTTCAGTGGGAAATAAATGCACCAGGGAAAACAACACACTGATTTTTCATCTTTCTAGTGAAGTCAGACCAATTTTTGGCACTGTAAAATCCATTATAGAGACAATAAAATAAATACAGTTTAAAGTAGCAATCATGGGTTGATTGAAATGTTATGATGGCTGCACATGCTATATCTTATCAAATATTATCCATAAGGAAGCATTCAATTCATATTGTGCCAATTATCATACTCTGTGCATCATAAACTTTTATTGCTTGTTATGGAATGCCACTCAGTCAACTTTTTCTTCAGATATTGCATCATCAGAGTCAGATGGAAAACATATTCTAATGTGGCAAAGTGTTAAAGAAATCTAATACTCTGGGGCTGAATGAAAATGTTAAGGTTCATCTCCTGGATAAGAAAAACAATTTATGAATGCAATATTCATTTCCTGAGGTGGGCATAAGCAAAAACCTCAACTGAAACTTAAAACCAAGATGTTGGCCTTCACTAGTTTCCTCAGTTTAACTCATTGATGTCATGTATTATGGACCACTGCTAAGACCAAATCTGGGAAGGACTTGCTTTTTTCAGCTCTCCAGATAACTTTTACGGGGAACCCCTTGTATAATTGCATGTGCTGAGACTTGAATCTCAAGGGCCAATGGATCATGTTTCACTTTTAATATATTACTGAAGAATATCAAAATAATCTACTTGTTTAATCTTGATCATGCCAGCTGATTAACGCTTTGACACCCTGAATCGCAGATGTTAAGTACTACAGGGTAAAGTTTCAGTGAAGCATGCAAACTATAATGAGGCTTTGTGAAGTCACAGATCCGAGGTTAATGTATTTACTTAAGCATTCACAGTATGTAAAGCGGTGCTGTAGCTATCAAAAGACAATTTGGACAACACTCATAAAACACACCCGTTGTACATGGGAGTAGGCACCGGAGTCGGCAGCAGCTCACCGGAATGGGGTGAAAATGTACCTCCTGGAGGAGGTGACAAAGTGCTTCTGATTTCTTTTTCATGGGCTTCACAAGTGAAGCAGGAGGGGTACAGTAATAGGAATTTAGTCCAAAGGACTCATGGATAAGTGAGTTGTAATGGAATCTTGGACCACTTCTGATGCACCTCCTACGGGCAAACAATAACACCAGCAAACAGTAAGACTCTCCAGACCTGCAGGGAACACTTAGAAGCAGCTGAGCCAGAGGACATTCCAAGTAGTGCCCCCAAGTATAGCTGGAATGCTGAGGACCAGATCAAATTCTGTTCTCTGGTGCACTGGACCAACTTGCATAACTTGTAGTGTGTACCTCTTGATCCCATCAAAAGCTGCATTTATTTCAATGACAGTTCACAAAGGCAAGGCAACACAGCCCTAGAAGAATGCTTTTCTGAAGGAGACTTGGATTATTTTCTTTCTAAATTACCATGGTTTTCACTTGATACGTTTACTGACAGCAACTACATGGTTTGGTGAAAGCATCCCAGAATCATTCTAGATGTAAAATATATGGCAATGTATCAAGGGGTGAGACAGTGTGCTTGACTCTCTGATTCCATGTTGGCCCAAATACCAGTTCCAAGCTTTATTCATCTGGATTACACTTTTTTGTGAAGTAAGCAACCAGAGATGGGAGGCAGTATGTTATGGAGTAGTAAGGAAAGAGCTATACTTAGCTGCTTCTAAGCACTTCAACAAGTTTCTCTGTCTATCCTGTAGTCAAAGACCAGCTGAGGTATCCTTTGTAGACCTCTCTTCTAAGCATTGGAGAACATGTACCTGCAGAGATTAAGTCTCATAGTCTGTCATGAAAGATTTACTCTCTGTGCAGGAATCATGTATTGCCATAAGCATTGCCCCCAAGGAGACATATGTAATAGTAGACAGTGAGTAGAGCAGAGCCACTCTCTTCAGTACTGTCAGTAGGGAACCAAATGGGTGTTACTATGTTTGCTGGTCCACAAGCGGAGTGGATTTGTAACAAACAGGAGTCGCTAACCTTCCCTAGTGCACCACTAAGTATATAAAGCTCCTAATCTATTTTAAAAGCCCACCATATGTAACACATACCTCAAAACACCAAGCGGAAAAAGAGAACTGCAAGATGGCAAATGCTTTGCAGATGTCCAGCTGTTGCACGAGGAAGGAAGCAACCAGGACCCCGGCAGACTGAGTGACCACCAGCTGCTGTAGCACCTGATAGGACATTTCTTCTTATCCCTGAGCATCTCAATTATCCACCAAAACATTGCTTCTGCTGCTTATGTGGAGCAGTCTCAGCTTAGGAAACAACTCCTGTGTCGCTTGTGATCTACACATGCTTCAAGAGTCACAGGTTGGCCACTCCTGTTTCTCTTTTATTTAGCTGCCCACAGTAAGAAAAAGGCAGCCTGCTCCCAGAAATGTGTATTTTCATTCTATGAAATATGACCTGCTCCTGAGTCTTTGATCTCTTTCGCAAATAAGAAAACTTAGCTATTCCAAGTTTATCCTGGCAGAGAATTAGTTGGCATCTATAATGTGTACATGATACCAGGCTCTGTTGCTATAATGCTTCTGACTTACTGTTGCATCCGTGTGCTTTCTGAATGAAAAACTAGGAGTTTCGCCTTCTTTGCATGACCCATTGCTCTCTGAGGCTGCATTTTTCCTTCTTGCATAAGAATTAAGAGTGAGGTTTGCAGAAGAGCTCAGCAGTAGATTATTTCTGTTATTTTTGAAGTCAGTAGGATCAGAGTTAAGTCAAGTATGAGCACTAAAAAAAATTTGATCCTAAAAATGGATAAGAAAAAATAAATAGTTTCTTCAATGTGCTGTGGAACTTGAGACTTTCTGTAGGTCCTTCTACCTCACCAGCATACTGGGAAAGCTGTTGTTCTGCCTTCATACAGAGAAATACTCTTGATCCCTTCTCCCCACTTTACTGACAGGCACAATCACATTCCACATATTAAAGAGTGAGTTGCTTTGTTGCTTTTTTTTTTTCTTCCTAAATCACTTCCTAAGTCACAAATACAGTAAAACACCAAAGTCTTAATCACAAAAGAGAAATAATACAGTCAGGTGGCTGTTTGCCATCTCATGCCATGATAAACGGGAGTTACTTAGGGAGAAGGAAAAAAGAAAGTACCCTCATTGCGTCTTTCAAACTCTTGTTGGGCCTTCTGCGTTCAGTTTTTGAGTGCATTTTTCCCCTTTTTATTAGACTACAGTGCCAGAACTCCCACCTCACACTTCTGGACTCCCTTGGTAATGTCATAAAAACAGATCCATCAGCTACCACCAGACCCAGTCCAACAAACCAGTGACAAAAGAAATGTGAATATAACCAAAACTAATTCCTTGAGCAACAAAATAGAACAAATAGTTGTGCATACTGCACATTTTTCAAAACTCTTTGGAGTAAGACTATTTTTCCCATTCACTTATGCTTCAGATCTGACACACTATACAGGAACATTTGTCAATGAATTTCATAATCCTTCTGACAGAATTTACCACTAAATTGCTGCTGTTGTTACAGCTGCAGGAAGACTAGGGGCCTTGATCCAAAACTCAGCACTAAAAAAGATGTGGGAACTCAATACTAGAAATGACGTGGGAACCTCAGCCAGGCAGAGGAGCCAAAGGGGGAGAAGGAGGGCATCTGTTTACCTTCCTTTGTGCCTTTCCTGGAGAGCTGAAGGGACACTGCAGTCAGAGGAACAGGTCAAAGAGCACAACACTTCCCACTGGGTTGAGTTTGATCTGGGAATAAATACCTTGGCAAACCACTTACTCCAGTAGCAAATTAGTGTTTCTGAAGCAAATATTCCTGGCAGCTGAAGTGGTGGATCCAACCTACAATCAGCTGGACAGACATGTGCATTGCAGTTCTCAACAAAGGGAGAATGTTGATGCCATCAGCTTGTGCCTCTGGCATCAGGGGAAGAGATGAGTTATTCGGATGCTGAGACAGTGAAGGTGGTTGTCGGGGAAATGTGATCACATTCACCAAGGTTATTAACTGTTATGTTGTGACCACTGTATTTTTAGTGCAAACGTCCATCTTCATTCTTTCTAGTGCATCGGTAACATTCCCTTACAACCATATTTTGTTCTCGCCAGTAAAAACAACTCTGCCTACTCCTTCTGCCAGAGGCTGTAAAGTAGTAACAGGGGCCAGGTCTAAGCAGCTGGGGTAGTCTGAAGCAGGTGTGATGGCTCCATCAGCTTTTCTCCTACTCTGATTCCAGGGCCTCTGCCTAACTGGTAGCTCACTCTGGGGTTCAATTGTGCAACAAACCAAACCATCTCCTCCAAGAAGCAGCCAAAACACAGAGGAGAGGATGGCTTGTGCCAAGGTCCTCTCCCCCAGAGCGGCAGCGGGGATGTGAGCCAATCTATACCAGTGGAGATCTGGCAAGGATCCCGAAAACAATTTAGACCATATCTTCTAAAAACCAGCCAGCCGCATCAACCAATGTGTCTCAGAACAGGGAGCAACTTAACCTGGCACTCATGCAAAGTCTTAACCCCTTCACTGGTCTGGTGTGGAATGAAAGGATTTTGCTAGGGGAGGAGAGGACCAGCAACAGCGTACATCTATGATTAAGGTAATGGTCCCTGACAGTAAATACAATGGAACTCTGTTCCCTGTCTTCCAGCACTGAGAGTTAATAAGGAAAAGCATCTTGGTACTTGTCCCTTCTCCTTCCCCTAAGCCCTCCTCACTGTTGATTGCCAGCAGGCAATGTCGTCCTAAACTATGTTGATATTAGCAAATTAAATGGACTGTCCTTAGGTGCTGAGGGCAGGAAAAAGACGGCTAAAAAAAACAGCTTAACCTGTTCTTGTACTCTCCAGAGAAAGAGAATAGAAACCTTGCATTGCCTTCTTTTTAGAAATATGGAGAAATAGAAAATGTCTTTCTCCTTGAGTTCCATATAACAGGAATTTTGGGTAAAACGTCATAGACAATTGAAGCTGGTCAACATATAGAGGCAGCTCCTTACCCCTGCAGCTTCTAAGTAACTAGTTGAAAGATACTATGGTAGCCTTACAAAAAAAGACACTTTTTTTGCATTATTTGCTTTGTTCCTGTGTCGTGGACTTGCAGATATCAGGCCCATGCACACACATCTAGGTTTTTAGCTTTTTGTTACACACTATGGTGTAAGAAGTGAGGTTGATCAACATTAGCTGGTTTCTGCAGTGAATGCCGAAATGCATAAACAGACAAACAGCAAGTGTGTCAGCTGTGTTTGCTTAAGGATGTTGAGTATAGCTCGGTTTCTAGGGATGGACATATCTTTAGTCCATCTGCTGTCTTCTTGTAGATGCTTGGCTAGTCTGGAAGGGCTAAAGCTATGTGGAGGAAAAGAAGAGAGAGTGACACAGGAATCAAGAAAGATAGGAGGTTTGAGGAGATTCTGCTTTTTCTAAGCTGTGTGCTTTTTTCAGAATAAAGTGCCTCATAATTCATTAAAAGTTAAGTTCAAAAATGTAAATGGGGAAAACAGTGGATTAGTCACTAAGTTTAAGCCTATGGTAAAAAGGAGCTGTAAATAGATTCGTTTATTTACTTGCTGACTAAGCTTTGGTCTAATTCTGCTTGGAGTTACATCAGTGTTAATCTGCAGGGATTCCAATCATTTTCAGTGAGATCAACTTTTCTCACTCCCAAAAGATCATTAGGTTCCTTCAACAATTATTCTTTATTTTGCCAAGAAAAAGATTCAGATGTTTTGATTTTTCGGTTCCGTTTCTAGAATGCAGTTGTTCTCTGTTCTGACAACATGTGGCATGAATATGTTATTTTCTATTTAACACAGGAAAATTAGGCGAAAATCCAATCTTGCTTAAGTGCTTTTTTTTTTTTTTTAACTTCCAGTGAAGCCTCTCCCTACTGAAGTGTTGGCATGCCCAGTACAGTAAAAATATAGGAAAGGAGCATTTTCAGTATTCACTTTGTTGGAGAACAGGCCTGCCTTGGTAGAGGTTTCAACAATGAAATTATTGTCCATATATTTGCTTTAATGCCTCTGTTGTTATCATGTTTTTTTTTAACAGCAGTGTTGGTTGTTGCCAGATGTTCTGCTCAACAATGCTTCTGCACACATGGGAATGCTTGTGATGGCCAATCGAGTGGGCTGGCAAAATAGAAACAGATGGCCGTGGATGTGTGCTCTAACACATCTTTAATGAAATGGAGCGCTTGTGTAGATGATTACATTGCACTGATCACCATTTGCCTATCCTAATATCCTTACATCTCTAGTTATATACCACCTAGTGACATGGTTTTGAATTACAGCTTGTTTATTCACCGATTCTAATTTTAGGTGCATTGAATAGTAGCAAAAGATGGTTCAATGCAGGGAAAACTGCATGAAAACTACTGGGTTAACAAGAGCAGATATAAAAACTACATCCTGGCTTGAAAAGTGCACATAAAAGACTACAAATATGCTAATGATTTATTTTCTGTCTTTTACCTTTCAGTGTTTTTTATTAAATAATAGAGGAGCTGTGTATCGTTGAGCTGCCATGCAGATCTGAATCCAAAGCCCCTTGTGGTCCATTATTACAGTGAGATTTGAACTTTAATAGATGCTCTGTGAGAGCAAAGATGTGTGCAAAACCGAATCCTAGTTGTACAGCTTTCCTTGATTTTCTTGGGGGTCTCTAGCTAATCAGTAACTGTTGTCAGATACAATCAGTTAGGCTCAGGAGGGCAGAAATCTTGCAAGAAAAGCTGATAAGTTGGTACCTTCTGCAAGGTAATAGAGTGATCTTTCAGTGCTTTCATGAGTTGGCATTGAACTCCAAATTAATTACTAAATTCAGGAGATGCTAGGGTGAACAACATGCTTTGTCTCATCCACAGGGAGGCTGTGAATGTATACTTAAATATAAAATAATTTAACCAACTCTAATGTTTAAAAAAACCCCAACCTCCAATTAAATACCCATAACCATTTGATTAAGGAAAATTATGGGCCTGGGAAAGGATAATAACTAGGAAGCTTATACATACACATCCAAAATAGGGATTCATGTTTTCAGGTTTTCTCTTGCAGCCACAAGAGAGCCACAAGCTAGGAAAAAAAAATAAATTTAAAAAAGGAAGCTTTGCATTTCTAGACAGATAGTTGAGATTTGAATGATGAAAGGCTCCACAGACACCCTTTGGAGTCTCACAGTAGCATGGTGACTGTTGACACTTCTGTAACCATCAAGTTCCACTCTGCTGAGTCCAGAATACCTGTTGAGGAAGGGTAAATAAGAGGAAGCGGGGGGGAAAGCTTTCTATTTTTTCCTCCATTGCATCTTCTACATGTTGTGGACGACCTTCAGAAACATGGATGCTGTTGGTTTTGTCTTTGTCAAGGCACTGAAGTATTTCAGTATTGCATCTAAAATGGTTAATTCAGGCAGGATTTCAAAAAGATTGTTAAAACAAGGTTTGGGAAAGAGACAGGAAGGGTCATCCTCCATTTAATGTAGACCTTCACACACCTGGGTAAGTGTGGCGAGGGAAGCTGAAGAGGCAACACTTTGGGGACACCATGCAGCACCTCCAGGTCCCCACACTATGACCACCAAGAATCAGAATCATTTTGGTTGGAAAAGACCCTCAAAGTCATCAAGTCCCACCATTAACCTGATACTGACGCTAAACCATGTCCCTAAGAACCTCATCTATCTGTCTTTTAAACACCTCCGGGAATGGTGATTCCACCACTTCCCTGGGCAGCCTCTTCCAGTGTTTGGTAACCATTTCTGTGAAGAGATTTTTCCTAATATCCAATCTAAACCTCACCTGGCACAGCTTGAGGCCATTTCTTCTTGTCTTTTCACTTAGTACTTGGGAGAAGAGACCAACACCTTCCATGCTACAACCTTTCAGGTAGTTGTAGACAGCGATAAGGTCTCCCCTCAGCCTCCTTTTCTCCAGACTAAACAACCTCAGTTCTCTCAACCGCTCCTCATCAGACTTGTGCTCCAGGCCCCTCACCAGCTTAATTGCTCTTCTCTGAACTCCCTCCAGCACCTCAATGTCTTTCTTGTAGTGAGTGGCCCAAAACTGAACACAGGATTTGTGGTGCAGCCTCACCAGTGCCAAGTACAGGGGGATGAACACTTCTCTAGTCTTGCTGGCCACATTATTCCTGATACAAGCCAGGATGTTGTTTGCCTTTTGGCCACATTGGCACACTGCTGGCTCATATTCAGCTGGCTGTCAATTAACACCCCCAGATCCCTTTCTGCCAGGCAGCTTTCCAGCCACTCTTCCCTGAACCTGTAGTGTTGCATGGAGGACCTGACACTTGGCTTTGTTGAACCTTGTACAATTGGCCTCAACCCAATGATCCAGATCTCTCTGTATAGTCTTCCTACCCTCCAGCAGATCACCACTCCCACGCAGTTTGTGTTGTCTGTAAACTTACTGAGGGTGCACTCAATCCCCTCATCCAGATCATTGATAAGGAGATTAAACAGAACTGGCCCCAATACTGATCCCTGGGGAACACCACTTGTGACCGGCCACCAACTGGATTTGGCTCCATTCACCACAGCTCTTTGGGCCTGGCCATCCAACCAGGTTTTATCCAGTAAAGAACTCAATTACCTGCCAACCTGGTACCACCATACCAAGGCACAGCTCTTAATGCTCTTTCATTGTGCTTAAAGCAGCCCTAATGGCCTCAGCTCAGCATCTTCGTCCCTCAATATACCCACCAGGAGCTGCCAGTCATTCCTTTTTCATGTTTAAGTCATTAATGGATATTTTTTATGTCCTGGTAAGTGTACTATGGTTATATCCTGGTTATGTATTATTTCACATACTTAACAGTAAGTTTTATTCAAGGGAGCCATTTCTTCACCATGAGGGTGGTGAGGCACTGAAAAAGGCTGCCCAGAGAAGCCCCATCCCTGGAAGTGTTCAGGGCCAGGTTAACTGGGGCTTTGAGCAACCTGATCTGGTGGAAGGTGTCCTTGCCTATGACAGGTGGGTGTGGAACTAAATGATCTTTAAGGTCTCTTACAACCCAAACTATTCTATGATTCTAGATGATTTTAAACTATTTTCAGATTTCTTTTTTTGTTTGTTTATTTTGGTTTTGTTTTGTTTTGCGTATCTTAGAAAGAAGATGGGGAACCTTTAAGCCCCACAGAAACATTTGTTTTTAGATTATACTGGTATAAGCTTGTTTTAGGCCAGATGTAAATGGACAGCATTCTTCTAAAGCATGTTCTCAAACCTTTTTTTGCACTTTTCCAGTAAAAATTGCTCATGATTATTTGGAAGAGTGCAAACAATGGCATGTCAAATTTCAGTTACTGCTCTTAATATATTTAACACTTCAGCATACTGTAATTGGCTCAATCAAAAGTTATTTCCCTAAGTAATACAAACAAGACCCAAAGGATGATGAAATAATCTGAAATGTCAATCTTTCAAGATTCAGATATGTTCTTATAATAGTACAGAAATTCCAAAGGTCTCAATTTGGAAGTAACAATAATGCCACCAAATATAAACAAATCTTTAAGGCAAGAACTAATGAAATTATTTGGTCTCTTAACTTCCATTTTTGACTAAACATTTCGATTTTCAAGCTAAAATAATTCAAAAATATTCTTATATCTAACCTCATTGGAAGGAAGTGCAGTCACTGGTTGCACATACATAATTGTATTCATACCCTGAATTTTTACACTTAAGAACATGACAAAATCTGCTCTAATCCTCCTCTGAGTTCCTTGATGCTGTCTTCTGCTAAAAAAATATTTTTTTTCCTTTCCTACAAGTATCATCATACTAGGTAATTCAGCCTAGACCTATTTATTAGAATATTAAACCACAAATATATTGAATCAATATAAGAGTATTACCATCCATGGGCATTGATAATGCCCTATTCTATGTAGCTGCCAAGGATAACATTTGTATTACCTTTGTTATTGTAACACCTCCTAAAATAAATTAAATTATTACATGGCTTTTTCATAAACATCTTGGCAGTGGTGCAGTGCCTCGGCAGGGCTTGAGTGTGGTAGGTGGTGGATGTGTGCACTTTCCATGCTTTGTGCTCAGTGTGATGCTGAGTAGGTTTAATATTACTTCTGCAAATAACTAAATACCACTGAATAGAACAAAGAGATAGCAGAAATCACAGTAAATTCACAGGGTTTGACTCTTTACACTTTCAAACTGTCACACTGCTGCACAGCAGAAATCAAATTGACCCCTCAACTATGCTTTTGCATTCAGAGCCAAGGCTGGAATCTATGTCAATGCACTTCCAAAACTCTACCCTCAGCCCCTGCAGGTATTTTCTTTCCAGTCCTTGTACTCTTCTCTATTTACATGTTCAAACTTTGACTCCTAGAAATACCTTCTTTCTTTTCAATTCATTGAATGTGGGGGGAAAAAAATCCTAAAAATAAAAATCAAGACTGCTCCGTCCTCCCACTTCCCAGGGCTAATTTACCTTTCTTCTGGATGTTGTTCTAGTCTGGATTTTGATGGCACAGAAGTTTAATCTCTAGGTGTCACTTCGGAGATCCACAGGACAGGGGCACAGGCTTGACCATGATGAATTTGCGATGGGTGACAAATTACTGCTCAGGCTCAGACAACAAAAGGTAACCCATCACACTGATGTGGCCTGATCAGGCCAGCTCATATACCTGTTCAAATAGACACAAATATTGGGAAGGAGGAGAATGAAGAATACCATGTTCTTTATGGCCACAGGATGCACACTGTCAGAAGAGACAGTATTAAGTGGAAATGAAACTTCTTTGCTATTATCCCAAGAAAAGAAGCTTGCTAATTTAATCGAAACTCTTGTTTGGTCCAGACTGTGTCACAATGCATTGCTGACATGCAGTGCTGTTGCGCTGAAGAAGTTGCACTACCGTGAGGCTACAAATAAAACATATATATATATTTATATATATATATAAATGAGGCCATTTTCCTCACTATGGGGAATAAAAGCAGATCTAGAAAGATGAAGCAACAAGGCATTAGTATGTCCAATGTATATTCACAGCTTAATTATGTATCAACAGTGAGAGCTCTCATAATGGGGCTGAAAAGCTCTTGCTCAAAACTTGTGTAAAACTGTGATACAGGTTATGGGAAGAGGAAAATACCTCAAATAGTGGCCACGACATCAACTTAGGATGAGAATATCAGCGTCTAGCCCATTACTTTCTCTTGCGTAGCCTGTAGCTCAGTGGTGCTGATGCTTGAGCAGCTGCAGCTGTGTCAGAGGCTCCATGCTGGACTTGTGATTGCATGTCTGGTGTCGACCTGGTCACACTGGCCCTCTCAGTCATGGCCTTTAGCTTCAGTTCCTAAATGCAATTGGCTTAAAGGTTAGATTTCCTACTTTAATAGTATGGGGCTTCAGCCAACTTCTCAGCACATCCAGCAAATAACAAACTGCTAAAGTCACTCCTTACACAGGCTAGTCAGAAAATTGCTAGGTATATGTAATTGTCTATTGCTCTAAAACTGAACTTCAGTGTTGTATGTGCACACCACTGAAGTTGTTTAAGTGGCTGCTGGACTCTTGGTATACTTGACCCACCACAGTTATCCTGCCCCTCACAGTCACTACCAAGATTGAGAGCAAGACAGTATTTAAACTTCATTGTTTGACTTAGTGCAGTACAAGATACAGAATAACCTGTGGTCTTCATGCGCTATCTGCACCTAAAAAACCAAGTATTTTAAGTGTTGCCATTCAAAGATGGAAAGAACTCTTCTTCATGTCCAGGCAATTAATCAAATCAGAAGTAAGAGCACTGGCCACTTCCAGGGTCTCAGCCCCTGGTGTGATCTGGCCACAGTGCAAGATGAGCTCCAAATTCCTTTTTTGTGGAAGCCATTGGAAACTGGATGTCCCAGGGACACGCAGCCTTAGCAAAGCCTCTTAGATGTGGACTGCTGAGTGGCACCACACATTTGCACATAGTTCAGGCTAATAGTGTTTGTATTGTTGCTGTAAATTGCAACTTTCATTATTGTTATGCATTACTTGTGCTACCAAAACACCTAGAAGCTCTTGTGATGAATCATGGCCCTGATGCACTTGGCAGAACAAAATCTGTGCCAATAGCTCATGGGCGCAGAAGAAAACCCATTTGGAAGAGTTAAATGATTTACTTTAAAAGTCTGTTAAGGTTACCTTCCTTATAACACCATCACCTCATAACAACACCTTAGATGCCTGGGATAGTGTTATGATGAGAGCAAGCTAAACTATATTTATAACAAGAATAGGTCAATGGTCCAGAGGCTAGTTTCCTATTATGGGAGGGATAAAGTAACTAAAATCAATAAATCTCCAGATCATAAATGTAGCTACAGTCTGGGCAAGGTTGAGAAAATTATTAGCAGAGCCTCGTGATGTCTGGATATTGTAGCTTGTAAATTTATACATACATATGTGTGTGGTTATGTACACGCTTGCTATTCATCCCCCACAGAATTCATTGAAATGCAAAGAGGAATGTACATTTGGTGCTCCTTTCAGTTCTGGTAAAAGAACAAAACAAAACAAAACAAAAAAAGTAGAAGAGAAAAAAGGAAAAATATAAAGAAAAAGGGAAAAAAATAAAGGAAAAATGAAAAAGAATAAAAACAAAAAAGAGAAAAAAGAAGAAAGAAAAAAGAAAGTAAAAAGGGAAAAAATCAAAGGGAAAGAGAAGAAAGAAGAAAAGAAAGAAGGAAGAAGGAAGAAGAAAGAAGGAAGAAGGAAGAAGAAAGAAGAAAGAAGAAAGAAGAAAGAAGAAAGAAGAAAGAAGAAAGAAGAAACAAAAAAGAAAAATAGAAGAAAAAGGAAAAAAGTAAAAAAGAGGGAAAGGGAAAGAGAAAAAAGAAAGGTGCACAGGGAAGAGAAAAACAATAATTCCCAGAGAATGCATGCAGCTTTATTATTCTTGCCTTTCAATTCATGCTGATGTTTTTCATATACCTGACTATACAGAAGCATGACAAAATGGCTGCATGGACTAGCCAGAGGTCTGAATGCTTGAGGTCCGTGAACTGTTCTGTCTTGTTTAAAATTAATAATTATTCGCCTCAACCATTTATTTCACTTACACCTTTATTGTGAGCTATTGTCTCCTTTCATCATTTCCTAAATCTTATTAAAACAAAGGACTTAATGTCTACAAACTTCAGATCTCTAAAAGTCTGTTGTTTAAGTTAATGAGTTCCTTTAGTCTCCCTTTGTTGTCTCCCGAGAGAAGAGGTATCTCCAAGGAGTGTTTGGTCTCAAGGGTCCAAGATCATTTTGTCCCTAGACCTGTCTGTTTCTTCCCATACTGATTACAGAAGCAGCCTCAAACTTAGTCTCCTTTGATATTAGATAGAATAAATCGCACCTCTTGAGCCTAAATTGCTTCATGTTTTGGCATCATCATAATAAATAAGATTTCCAAACTCCAATGAATATGTAAAATATAACTGAAATACTATATTCATGCTTTAGTCAACATTAATAGCTAGGTGTTTTCTATCCATATACTACTCAGCGATATGATGTAAGAGTCTAATGGGGAAAAAGCCTAATAGTCTCAGGTGATAGAACATTTCAAAAATATGAGGTGTGTGAGCTGTGTTTTCCACAAGCTGTTTGATGTATTTTCTAGAGATAAGCTCAATCTCAGTCTTGACTGAATCCAAATACTCACTAATTTGAGAAAAGTATGAGCCTTGTATTCAGATGTGAGCTTTGCCCCCCAGGCAGCTCCAAGATTGAACTGATTAGACTTTCAAAAGACGTGACTGGTTTGGAGAGCTTTAAAAAAATAAAGGAAAAACTCTGGAGAAATCCATGAAGCTCTGATGTAGCTGGTGATTCCAAGGCCATAGTCACCCATGATTTTATTGATTTCCCTTTTGCTAACCCCATTATTTTGTTCCTCTCTGGTTTAGATTAAAAAGTTGTTCTGCAAGAGCAGAAATAACGAAGCCTGGTTTCCTATATATTGTATCTAACACACCCACATACTCTTTTGACAGTACTAACAGCTACCCGCCTCTTCCTATTCCTCTTGCTGGTATCCACTGCTATAATTTCAGCAGTCCCCTATAACCCAGAGGTGTCTCTCTGTTGCGTCTCTCAGGCTGTAACTCTGTCAAACCCTCCCCACACGTCCATGCTCCTTCCCCTGGCAGCACTTCCTGGTCTCCCCCCTGTCCCTGACCAGAGCTGATCCTTGTGTCCCCAGCACCCACAGAGCAATCCCCCTTCCTCACCTGCAGCCTGTGACATGCCTTAGGGTACTGGGCAACAGGGGCCCTGTCTTGCCCAGAGCTGTGATAAGAGCTAAGCAGTCATGTCAGGTGGTTTGTTGTTTTTGTCTTTTAACCCATTTGCCAATGCAAACTGGTCCCTTATATGCAAAAGTCATCAGGAGATTAATGAACAGGCAGATGGGGAAACCCCACCAGCAGAGGTATTTGCAGTTTCCTACTGGTTACAATAGATATTGCTCTTCAAAACAACACCATGGAAGCGTAAAAAAATTCCTGAGAGAAGAAGATACTGGAGGCAGTATTTCACGAGCCTGAAATAGGCTCTCCTGTTCACAGGATACTATTTGTTGTAAAAAAAACATTTAAAAGATCAATGATTTTTAAAAGGGCTTTAGGTATTTGTCCTAACAAACTGTTAGCAGTTATAAATAAGGAATGTGTTAAAACTCTTGCCAATTATCCCAACCAATGTGAAACTTTGTATGAGCCCAGAGAGGCAAGAATTTCTCTAGCTGAGGCATTTAAAAGAACTTAGTTTAACAAGGGTGTAGAAGAAAGCATGGAAAAGGAGCCAGAAAACTTATGAGTAAATGAAATACCTCAACGTTCGGAGCCTGAGTTGGTGTTTTTAGGAGCTGTCAGAAGATTTATTAAGTCTTTTAACTTTACTACCTGCAACAGAGAAATTTAAAAATTATAGACCAAATCAGAGGCTGTAGGGGACTCAAGAGAACCAGCAGGCTGCAGAAGTTGCATGGCACTGATCAGTTAGGTCTCAGACAATCTAAGGACAATCAACCTGTGGGACTTCTCCAAATGGAAATAATGAGTTCATACACATGATTACATTGTAGAAACCTCAGTCCTCTTCATTCCTGTCTGTCAGAGCTGTAGAAGCATCAGCAAAGAAGATAGATTGGGTCCCAGGGAGTGGGGAACAGGAGATAATATGCTGTGACCTTGGTAAGATATCGCAGTGGCCAAACACCCAAGTGTGACACTCCTGTCGCAGGAAAAACCTTACCAGAACTTCATATAAATTTAATTGGAAAAAGAAATGGAAAGTGTTTTCCATTTTGAAGAAAGTTTGGAAGGGTTTGAAAGGACACCAAAACCACTAGGAAAGCCAAAAGATACTAGTGGCAGGAAACCTAGAAACAAAGAGGATGGGGGAAAAAACAGTGGAATGATAAACAACATAACAGGAAAAAAAATAACATGCTGTTGAAGAAATGTATTTAGGACCATTTAACATCAATTCAAAAGGATAATGAAAAGCCGGTGGACTAGCAATGGCATCTATAACAGGCAAAAATAAAAAAGGGACAAGGAGAGGCTTATTGGAAATTCTAAAGAAAATGAAACAATTCTGTTTAAAAACTGCAGAATAAGGGGCATATGCTCAGGAAAATCAAACTGAAGGCAGCAGCTATCCTAAAGAGTACAAAATACTTCCCATAGATCCACATTTAAGTTGGAGTGGCAGATAAACATAAAAAAACCCCAACAAACCAACCAAAACCAAACCCAAACAAACAATCAAACAAAAAAAACCCAAAGCAAAATAGAAAACAACAACAACAAAGAAAAAAAGAAAAAGAAAAAAAAAAACAACTCAGAGAGAAGAGCTACTTGGAACAGAAAATGAAAACCATCAAAATTAAAGATATTGTCTTCTCTCATAGACTGAGAACTCAGTGGAGACGGGAAGAAAATTATGTAGATAGACAAACAGTGAACATGGAGCTGGCCAATAAAAGGTTACTTTAGACTTTTGAAAGAAATTATAATAAAAGTTAAAAGTTGATAAGTTTCTGTTTCACCACAGCTGGGTAGTCTTATTCACCTATATAAGTCACCAGATAAAAGAGGGAATATTTTCCATGAACTAATGTGGTATGAGACAAGCAGAAGATGCTTGTGCAGGTACTTGTCTTCAAATATCTCCTAATTATGGTTGCTCATGCATTATTTCTTCTGTGAGAGCCTGTTGTGGTTTTTGGTTGCCAGGCAAGAAGTCTGTGCTCCAACAGTGTGCTGGCCTGTGGGGTGAGAGGATGTGGCAGTTCTCTGGGCACACAAAGATACTGGAATCATGCTTGGAGGGGTGATATGGATGGTGCCATCCTGTGGGACACATGCTGACACACTGGGGAAATGCTGGGTATGTGTTCCCAGGAGAAGACTGGCATCTAAATGCCTTGGTGCTGCCCCAAGGGAGACTAAAACCTCCTCCCAGAGCTCTCAATCAGTTGCACAAATATTACTCCAGATGAGCATGAAAGCCAAGATAGTGTGAGTGGTCTTCAGCTGGTTTCCAAGACCATGGCTGCAGCTCTCTTGAGAGGTCGCTGTGGGCATGGGCATTAAAACTCTTTCCTGCAAGCCAGGGTCTACTTTCAGTGCAGCAGCACAGCCCATGAGGCTACTAGACTGGGAATTTTGGGGAGAAGCCAGTAATTATCCCCCAATCTATTAAGCTTAATCCTTTTATGAGTAAATAATGTTAAGCACCCGAGGAAGCAGCTGGCATTCAATCTATTCCATCAGTTGTAGCAATATTGTATGGATGTGAAGTAGGAGCTTTACCAAGTTCATCCTCTCTACTGGCATTTATGAGTATGTCCTGGGTAGAAAGAGGCTCAAAAGAGAGACCTTGCTGGTTGTGGAGAGAAGCTACATTACATTGACCAGATTGTTTTAGCTCAGCTCCCTCCCTCTCTATCTTTTTTTTTTTGTTTGTTTGGTTTGGTTTGTTTTTGGTTTTTTTGTTTGTTTGTTTGTTAGGTTTTTTGTTTGTTTGTTTTTGTTGCACTCAAAATGCTTTTTATGACACTCACTTTCATAGTAATACCTAATAGTAAACTCTAGACTATTTTTAGTGGACTAATGTGACAAGCAGGCACCATCCAATTATGTTCACCTCATAACTAGATCAGTGCCCTGGTTGGGAATGTAGGATTTTCTTAATGTGCTATGGAATATTTTTCATAGGTGATGTGCCATAGAATGAAATGTTGAAGAGAATCCTCTATCCTGGCATTTCAGGAGGTAGATCTCACTTTCTCAGTAAGTTCTTTTGGGAAGAGTTAAACAGAAAAAGTTCGTATAATCGTGAGAGTACATCAAGGTAAAAAGAAACAGAGTTAAGAGAACATTTTGGTTGTGAGCCTATGGTACAATACTTGTTGCAAAACTATTTTACAGGAGACTTTGCAAGTCAGCCTGAGTGATAAAATAGAGTTCAAACTACAGAAAATACTTGATGAAAATTCTAAGATGATGGAGGCAACTTAGGATTTATTCAAAAGAGAGACTTGTGCCCTTCCAGACCTTGACCCTTCATGGCCAGAAATACTCACAAATAACATTACTGCTCCTCTTCCTGGGCTTTGTTTGCTTGTGCAAACTTCAGTACTTTTTGTGTCTCTTTGTGTGGACCTATTGTCCAACTGCCAACATTAAACTCGTTGCTAGTCACCCACTCTCAAAGCTAAAAACGCTGTCCACTAAAGAATGACTCTGTGATGTACACTGGGACAGCACGTCCAGCCTGACCAAAACCCCATCTGTTACCTCCAAGGTTTTCCAGATACCAGAAGGAGGCTTAAAGCCTGGCATCTCAAAGTGCAAAAGGAAAATGCTTCTTCCTTGATGCTGTGGGAAGGGAACAATAACCACCCGTTGCTTTTCTTGAAGAGCCAAGTACAAGCTGGAATAAAGATTGCTGTTACATCTTTACTGGATCCTGGCAAATCTAATAGGGAATCTGAGATAGTCCACCTGCTACTGCAGCAGCCATCAAGTGCAAAACCAGTCACAAACAGCCAGCTGACATATGCAGAGCCAATGCAAGACAGTATGGGCATGGTGAGGTTTTGTGCCCTCCTTGCAGCCAAGTGTAGGAGTAGAAGTGGAAGTGGAAGCATTGGCTCCCCTGTGGGCAGCAACCATTACCCTACAGTCCATGGCCCTGCGGACCTGGCTTCCCAAGCAGCTGGACTGGTAGCAGGATTAGGGAAATTTTGCCACCTCCAGCCACCTGCTCCTCCTGCCCAGTGTTTGTGTATCAGCACTTATGAGAAAAGATGTGGTCTTGAAATTGCCTGATAATGCTCTTATTGCTGCACCCTTTGTTTTAACCTCTCAGTTGTTCATTGTTTTTGCATCAAATATTTGCATTGTTTCATGTTTTTGTGCATTGAAGGGATTTTTTGTGGCTTTCTACAAATTTTTGGTCTGCTTTTGCTCCAAAATGATGACAATGTGCTTAATAAAATCTGAGAAATGCAGGTACTATAATATAAAAATAATTTTCCAGACTGGAGAGTGCAGTTACCTTGCTTAAAAATCTTTGTAACATGCAGCAAACTTTAGACAGATATGAAATGTAAGTTGTGTAATATATATCCTGAAATCCTTATGTGGTATTTTTGACATTTCCATGGAATATTACATATACTGCAAAGAAAATTTTGGAACCACACCACTGTTTAAAGTCACAAGCAACAACACATATAAGTACAGCTAACTCTTCATTATCAGGACTGATAGGGGGGCAGATAACTCATTATATCCAACTAATGCTGGAAATAGTAATTCAGAGCAACTCATGTGGTGCCAGTTTTAGCTTGAGACAATTACCTAACCTGGACAAAATATGTATTTTGCAGAGCCTGGCAAGTCTTCCCACTGCAGCCCCAGCAGCTTATTCTGGGTGTGATACGCCTGCATTTCCCGCTGGAGTGCCTTATTGTGATCCTCCCTCCCGTTTGATTCCACCCACCAAGAACCACCTTGCACTAAGCAGAGCTAATCACAGAGCCAAGCTGCTCACAAGTTGCTAATCAAAGTCATCCTCTTTCTCCAACTGCTGTTGCAGGAGGTGGAGAAGCTGTTATTGAGGTGGGGACAGTCCTGCTGCCGCTTACCCTTTGTGTGACATGAGAACACATCCCATGCTGGTACGATATTGTGGAAAACAAGGCGACCTTGTGCATCTGAAAGTGAATCCAACTAAAAAAATTAGAGCAACATTAATCTGTTTTCCATGCAGCGATTAATGGACTTTATTAAATCTACATGAAATTTAGGCTTTTAGTTAATTCAATAAAATTGCTCTCATATTCCCTTGTAAACTCCAAACTCACATAAAAGGGCTAGAGAATGTTCAGCAGAAGACAGTCAAAATGTGGAATAGACGGAAATCAGGCTCTTTTTTTTCAGAATTATTGATGATATACATGCTACACTCTTGATGAGTTATTATAAATTATAGTTTTAATGGTTTTACTATGAGACCCAGAGGCTTCAGTCAGAACTAGAGCACTACAGTTCATAAGTATACATAAATATATGTATACACGTACATGATATTCACAAATATAAATACAGAAAGGCATGAAGCCTGTTCTTCCTAGAAGATAAAAAATAGTCAAAGTTCTCAAGTCTTTCACTTGGCTTTATACAAGTGTGTTTTTATGAAAATAAAGGCAAAGAAGAATCCTTGGGGGAGACAGAGGACAGAAGAAAGAGAAAGAAATCAGTAAACATCACTTACAGATTGCAGAGCTCAGAAAAGTAAGCATGAAAAATTACTGGACTGACTCTTGAGGTACTTAAAACCTACAAATACTGAACCTTTTAGAGCAATTTAACTACCCAGATCATTATTTAGTAAAAACTACAGCCAAAGCATGCATAATCAAAGAGTTCTCTAAATTGCATGGAGACAGCTTTATGGTATTTGGCTTATACATCAGAGCACTGGCCTGTCGCCTATAGATGCATTTGAGACATTTGGCAAAATAAATAACAAATAATAAATACTCAGGCATTTGATGTAGGGTTTTATAAAACCTTGCCTCAAAATTAGTTCAGAATTGCCTGGGATAGGAGAGACAGCTTTCAAAATATTCATGAAAGAATTCAAAAATATTTACAGTTCTTTGCTTTTAAACAACATCATCTGGAAAGAGAGAAACCTGGAAAGTGTTAATACTACACAGAACTGGATGCAGCCATGGAGTGGCTAAGGGGATTGCAGAGGAGCGTGGCTGGTCCCAATAGTCTTGGCATGGGTGCTGTGCCAGGTAGTATTAAAGAAGAAGCTGAAAGTGAGGTGGGGAGGGCTGTCTCAGCTCCTATGATAGACACGTGCAGTGCCAAAAACACTTGTGAATGAACCAATTAAAACAGCACTTCCAGCACATCAGGCAGCAAAGTCAGCTCATGTGAAAGCCAGACTCATGTTTTATACATGGAGCATTCTCGTACTCTCCTTGGAACTGCATCCTGGTCTGTTGTGTCCGTTTCTAGATCTCCTGTTGAACAAATGTGCTGCCTACTGAAAGGATCAGAGGAGAGCAACGAAAGAGATTGAGGTAAGATTGAGACGGTGGTAGCTCACCCGTGCTTACACCTGAATTACAGGATCGGACAAGGGTTTGGAAGAACGTGAGAATATGATAACAGAACTGGGGGTGCACTGCAGGGCTGCAGGTGAGACAAGGGGACAAAACTTGACTGGGAAACCTTGAGGTGGAAAATAAAGGCAGTTTCCCAACTGTGAAGTCTATAGAGGCAATCTTAGAAAAAAATGATAGAGCTTCTGCTTAGAGAGTACTTGAACAAGTGATTATAGTGTGCAGAGTAATCTACTGGAGCTGCTGTACTGCTGGGGTGTCCTGAGGGATCTCTCATATTTGTATCTCTTATTTCTGTGTGCTAAGAAAAGCAACCTTGGTAATCAGGCACTCATTTGGAAAGAAAAGCAAAATACTTGTATCATCCTTCAAACACCCTGGAGATGACAGCTTAGACACATTCAGCTTCAACATTTCAATAATACTGATGTGCGTCTGGGAAGGGCCAAAGAAGGTGATGGTGTAAATTTTGAGACCAGTCCATCCATTTTATACTGGTATAGGCATGGATTAATATGCCTATAAGGAGTTGGGGGGAGGCGTATGTTCTGGCTTGTGTAAATTTGGCTGCATGCCTCATGCTCACACATGCAGATCATCACAGACTGATGCATAAATCCTCCTCTAGCTTATTTATAAATGTTTCCACTTAAGCAAATTAAAAAAAAAAAAAAATTACAATAATTTGCTGTATTTTCTGACTTCAGCCTTTTCTTGGAGATGTGCTGGACATGAAGACTCTTTTGACCAAAAATAAAAAAGACGACAGAGAAAACAGTGATGTAGCGCGCCCAGGGCTTAGCTAGTCTGTTAGCACATACATTTTCTACCAGACAGAAGGCTAATGAGGCAAGAACAGTGCTGATTTAAAGGGTGTTTCCTTTACCAGTCTTTAATAGCACCTCCTGCCACCATGGAAGGGATGGAATACGAGCAGGAGCAAAGGAGCAGGAGCTGCCTCCCTCCCTGGTCTCGGCAGCATTTTGCTGCTACCTGCCTCAGATCAGCTCCCAGGCAAGGTGTCCCCTGCAGAGCCCCTGCAGGGCACTGCTTTGGTGGATTGTCTTGCCTTCAGGCAGGAGCAGTGTTGTCTTTCCCATGCCTGTGCTCGAGGCTGACCTCCAAAGGAGGATCAGGGACCCTCTGCTGCTCCTCGAACTTGAGGAGCCCTCCAGCTATCCCAGCCCTCCACTTGAGATAGGGGAAATAAGGGTTTTGGCTATGCTCAAAGCTGCTCCAGGGGCCTTGGTGTTTAGCACTGTCTGCAGCCCTGTTTCAGTGCTGGAGCAAGGAATGCAGGAGCAGTTTCTGCTGGGAGCCCCAGCACAGAGATCGTGGGCTCACAGCCTGCCCAGCACTGAAAACCATGGTGCTACGCGTTATGCACAGGTTATTAAAGATTCTGCTTACTTTACAATGGTCTGTTAACAGCTCTAATGTCTTTAACATGTGCAGTCCATTGACTTTTAAGTAACATTTTATTGAAGTAACTGCCGTGGTTATTAGGCAGTAAGATTTACGCTTCATTTTCAGTCCCGAATCTGGAAATCTGGAAAGAAAAAAAAGGGAGGAGGAAAAGCAGAGGGATGAGATCCACCAAGAGACAGGGAAGATGCTGCTTGGGGCTGCGTTCCCCATGCACCTGGTGAGATGTCTCTGTTTTTGCCAGGAAATTATTCCCCCAAACCTGGGGATGCTGATCAAATGACTAACAGAAGAGATACGAGAGCACCCTCCTCTTTGGTGGAAATTCAGTATGACTTGCTTTCTTTCCCCCCCTCAGTATGAAATAATATTTGCAGATGTGAACTGAGGGAGAGGTTTGTGGCACATTTACATTGCAATGCGGTTTGCATTAAGGAACTGGCACTTGACTCTTGGTCGTTGAAGAATTAACACAAATCTTAAACCTTCATAATCCACTGGCACAGGCAGAAAATCGGGTATTTGAATGCAATGCTGCATGTTTCTACTGGCTGGGTGCTTTAAAGTCTCACATCTTGCATAAATCTCTTTTTAATGTGAAATGAAACATTTAAAATAACTTATTAAGCAACGATGGTCAGAGATTTTTATTTTTTTTTTTTCTATCTGGAACTTTATGAGGTGCATTTTTTACATTCCCTGAACTGTTTCTTTTATTCTTGTCATTTTTCTGAGCCACCACTTACTGCTGGTTGGTGTGCCCAAGAGTTGCAACCACTCTCACACAACTTTGTAAAACCAGAGATAAGACATTTTTGTACATTTATGGTAAAACAGAGATTACAGCCTACTGCCTGGTCTTGGCCTGCATTAGTTCCTTTGTTTTCAGAGATGTAATCTCTTCTTTTTCATCCCATCACCCATGTCTGAACTGATGGAAGATGATTGTCTGTCATACTCCAGGCTTAAGTTACTAGCCTTTCAGCTGCACAGAGGCCTTGAGAAATGCACTAATATATTCACAACAGGAGGAAACTGCCAACAGAAACAGATCCTGAACTGGTTCCCAAACAGGATGACAAAAAAAGTCCACTCAGACCACACACAATCCCTCTGCTTTGCATGTGGGTCCTGTTGCACACACTCGCCTTGCCTTTGCTATATAAACAGCAGACAACTGAATTCTTTATGTTGGTACACAAGAATGTATTGGTTTTAATGAAATATTGCATTTAACCCAGCTCCTCAGAATTTGCCATGGTAAAAATCCCTGTTTCACATGAAGATGGTCTGTTCCTTTTGGAAAACATTGCCCCAGCCGCCTTTGAACCAAGTCCCCAAATTCCAGAGCAGAGCAAGGCACCTGCACACACACTGCATTTCCTACAGCTCTTAGGAATTCTTTGATCTTAAGTTATTCTTATTTATATTGTTGTGGCTAAAACAAAGCAAAAACAAAACAACAACTTTGCATTGAAGCTATAGAATAAACCCAAAGTGTTCTCTTTAAAGCAAGGATTAATCAGGCTGTTTATGAAAATCATGTTTTGATGAGGCTAGGCATTTAAGACAGGCACACAGGTATTTGGAAGGAGAACTTCTCAGCATGGAGTGCTTTCTTCAGCAGGAGAAATAAAAATCCTGGGAAAGCAAAATCAAATCTCTGTGAAAAGGAGTGCCAAAATCTAAGGCACAGAGACACAAACTGTAGAAGTCTAGAGCCTGAAGTACCTACAGAGCGTCTTTCTCGTTTAGATTAATTGTGAAAGTGCTCTTGTAGCATGCAAAGAAAAGTTTGTTACGGGCTGAAAATACTTGGCTGTTCTAGTTTCCTAGCCTAATATAGAGCCTCTATAGGGGACTTTTCCAGCACTGGATAATAGCCTAGCCCAACACCTTTAATAAAATCAAGGTGACAGACCATGAAAACATTTGCTTCAGCACTATAAGCAAATCTGATACTGTTGCTGAAAGATGCCTCGAGGCATCTGCACAAGTCTTCAAGAGAAGTGACGGTGGTGCTGGTATGTGGGGGGGCTTCAGACCAGCGAACCCAGAGTGCCTCATGGACAATGGCTGCAACTTTGAAATATTAAACCTGTTACAAACACAAAGAGCTAGGCTCAAATCCTGTACGAAGATTATGGGGCAAAAATTGTCATTTAAACACAAAATTTAGATTAAAATTAGAATATATTTTAACACTTGATCAAGTGAGAAATGTGGTTTCATAAATTAACACTGGTAGAACATGAAGGAGTCTGAGAAAAAGGCATGAAATTATTTCACACAGCAGTTCACAGCTCACACTTCATCAAAGCTGATTCTGCAAGTGTAAGATATGCAACTTCACATCTAAGGGAAAAAAAAAAAAGACTAATACAGTTCACGTTTGTTGCTTTCAAATGCTGTTTACCATATAAACAGCTAGAGCTGGTTTTGTAAATCCCTGGACAGGAAGCTGGCAATAATAAAACTTAAGCCGAATTCAGAGTTCTTTTGGGACAGAAGAGTTCAGTTTAGTTAAGCCTTCATTTTCTAGTTCAAATCTACACCAGGTTTATTTTAAACAGCTTCTTTATTTTTCGGTTTTGTTTTGGGTGTGTTTTTTCAGATTGATGCACCCAACTTCAGAGCTCAGAAATCTTATATAATTTTTGTAATTCATAATTTATGCAATACGAAGAGTTTTCAGGAAGGTCTCTTCCCAATTATTTTCTTTTTATGTTATTTCTATACATGTCTGCCAACAGATAATATCACAGCTGTATCTGTAGAAGAGGCGAGACAGCGTGGACAAACTGTGCCCTGAAGCATATGAAATGCAACATTGAAAATTCCCTCTAAAATATTTTTATTTTTAAGCAAACTAGCATTCAAACTTACATTGATTTGTGAGTAGGAGCTGGACACGATTCTTCCTAGTTCCCACTTCAGATACTCGCAGGAGTCTGATACCGATGAGGTATGCTTTAAAGGAAAAGGATTCTCGGGGGAACTGAGGGAAGGGAGGATGGTGAACAGTTGAAATGGGACTAGAACTGCAGTTTTGCTTAATCAAGCCAACCTTCTATGCCTTGTTTTTTTCAGTGAGAAAAACAATTAAAATTCACGTAGTTTTTTACAAGAAAAAGAGGAAAATAGTGATCTAGTGTGCCAAGTGCTAGACATGTAATGTACTATCCAGAGAGGGGTATGAAAAATACAAGCACAGAATGGCCTTTTTCATCTCATTATTCCAAGAATTGTTGTTGAAGAAAGGGTGGAAAACAAAATTATTTAAAAAGATCTAAAACACAGCTGAACTTTCTGTCTTGAGGCTACTATGAACTTAAAATTCAGCCATGTGTAGCAAAGCCCCACAAGACTTATAAACTCCTTAACTCCCTCTTAATCAGTTTTTTTGGAAGTTTTAACAACTGCTTAAGTCTTGGGCTTCTCCTCTGTGCACAGATAATGTGTCCCAGACAGAAGGTAAATTGCAGTAGGTAGACTTCCTCATCAGGAGAGAAATACATCATGTGACATACCAATATTTCACATTTATTTCCAGTTTCTGGAAACCTCCTTTTTCATTCTTTGAGCACTAAAAGCAGGATAATGAATTCATGCAGGATCGGTTGTGCTGTGGTAAGGAACCGTGACAGTAACCTATTTCCTTTCAATTTTGGTTTGAACAGCCTGGGATCATCTTCTTGCAGAGAACCACCTCAGGTGCACCAGAGCCTGCCTGTCCCTGCCAGCACCTGGTGTCCTGAGACATGGGGAAGCGGGATGTGACTTTTGGCATTTTAGGCATAGACAGACCCTCCAAGACTGGTTACCTTCTCCACTTACACCTCCCTGCTCTCTGAGGAGCGTGACGGTAGCATGGGCTTGTTTTGCCACGGGGCTTTCCTGCTGATGCCATGAAATCACATCTGTGGAAGGGGTTAAGGCATATTTCCTGCTGCCTAAGGCAGGCTGAGCATTTATATCTGCTGAGATGGGCATTGCCATACGGTGCTCAGAGACTTTGAGTCTTTGAGTCTTCAGGTACGTTGGGACAGAGCTGGAGGGGGTTCAAGCGGTTACGGAGCCCTGCTTCTCCCTGGTATTTGCTGGAGGTGTGTTTAGCTGTTACTTCTCCCACTTTTGAAGCAGAAAGTACAATATGGCCCCTTAATGTGTAAGATGCTTTAGTTTTTGTTGTGTGGTTTTAATTTACAACATCATTCAAATGTTCTGTTCAAACACCGTGTGTTAGAAGTAGATGTGCCTCTTACCAGTTACTTCTTCTCTTGCTCAGTTTTCTGAAAATAAGAAGATGAAAAGAAATGTTTCATTTTTATATAAAGGAAAACCAGTTCAAGTGTTTGGGCAGTGATGCCTCTTTGTTTACTTTTAGGAGGAGGCGTTTTATTTTCCCTTCAGCTTCTTTGTGGAGTCAGCAGGCACAGAGCACCTTGATCTGAATGCTGTGAGATTTGGGGGCAAGGAGTTATTGGGGTTTTCATTATTTTAACTCCCTATTAAAATGTTATACTGGATTGAAATGAGACAAGAAAGTTCTTGGATCTGTCTTTGAAAATACAATATTGAAGCCAAGGTATGGCAGGGTTACCTTCTATCTCTTTATTTATTTATTTTAAATTTTCATTAGCTCCTGCTCGACATAATGATTTTTAATGGTAAGCAGTTCAGGCCAGCACCTAACGCAGATTATGGGAAAAGAACAAAATAAAAATTACTGGTTTTAATGTTTAGAAACATCTCAAATCAAACACTCTCTTTCCAATATTTTTTCAATTGAAACTGCCCTTTTAGTGTGTGACAAGCTCCATGCTGGGAGCAGCTGAAAGATGCTGAGATGTAAGTATCTGGGTGCAGTCCCTGCAAGAGCTCCTTGCATGCAAAGCTCAGCATTTAAAGGTCCCCAAATACATATTTATTCACACGACATTTCTGTTAAAACTCCAAATGAGACTACAAGGTCTATGAGAAGAATCCGTGTTGAGAATCCTATTTCAGTGACTGTTTATAGGTGCAGGCATATGGACTGACAGACCAGTTCAGAAAAATCTCTATCTCTGTTGTTAACGACATTATATTGCAATGTACTTGATGAAAAAAGAGAAGAACAGAAATATCCTTTCAGTCTGGGGCATTTCCATCAGATGTTTAAATGTTTTTGAAACTGATATTAACAATAAAAATATTGCTCATAAAAAATATGTTGCGATAGTGAAAGGTCTAAAATGTGGTATTTTAAATGGTGGATATATTGCGTGATTTGTTCTCTTTTCCTCAAAAAAACCCCATGTTATATGTCATTCATTCATTTTAAAGAAAACATCTCCACTTAAAAAGAACTTACTCGACAGTCATACTGGTTTATATGAGCTGATGAACAGTTTATTATACTAACGGAGATCAGGTGTAACTTCAAGTCAAATACTTTTTTCCCCCGGAGTTATTTGTGTTTATATTGCTGTAAAAAAAAAAACAAAACCAACCCCCCAAAAACCAACATGGTTCAAACCCACACAATTAAATAAAGTTCTTCATGCAATGATACTAAAAAATAAAATTGGTCCCTGCTAGCGCTGGTCTGTGACTTGCTTGGAGCCAGAAGGAGATTTTCCGGCACTTCTATACACAGACGCGGGATAGGAGCTGGGAGCTGCCAAGGGAGGCAATGTGAGCAGGGCAAAAGTGAACAGTGGCAGCGGCTTGTTTTAAGATTACATGTAAAATAAAGTTCCAGTTTTTTAGTCCAGGTACCAGAGCACTATTTACAGCTTGGAGTTTAGCCAGCCTGTGTCCCTAAAAAGTCCCAGAAATTGCGAAGAAAAGGGAAAAAATAATTCGCTTAATGTCTAAGTAGATTTAAAGTTGTTTTTACTATTTTTAAACAATACTTCTAGAGAACCAATAGCAAACTTTTTCTCATACGAGTATTTCTATAGAAAATCTGCACTAAAAATTGAAATGTTAGCATCTCGAAGAGGTTTGCCTTTTGCTTGCACAGTGTCGACATTTACAAAGGAAAAATCACAGTAGTGTTGAAGGTTGCCATTTATTTTCTAGTACTTTGATAAAGGCTAACAAATGTCGAGTGAGACTTAGACCAATAGGTGAAAGCCATAACATTGGGGCAGAGTAACCAAATTAATCTGCAAAATAGTTTTATGAAGTAGTTTGTTTGTTTGTTTGTTTGTTTTCTTAAGTTAGATTTGAAAAGAAGTTACTTTTAGTAAAGTCTCTGGTAACACCACAAAGCCAGGGAAATTGCAGATAAACCAGACGCCCTCATTCCCTGCTCTCACCATGTGGTGGCAGCCGAAGGCATGTGTTCACCAGGCATTTTCGTTTTCTAAGTGCAGCCAGAAATAAATATCATGCTCTCCCAAATGCCATTCTGCTGGTGTGTTCCCACTGCAGGCAGCAAGGAACTTGCTTGTAAAAATGCTGTGCTGTATGCCCCATCTCCATAAATACTGACGATTCTCCTTCAAAGGAAGGTGAGACAAAAAGTGAGAGAAAAAAATCAACATGAGCATAGCATCCAAAAACTGAAGAGAATCTCCTGAAATAATTTTGAAAGATGATTGATACAGAGCCTTCATTTTCTATTGTGGTTTGGTTGAATACTGACCAAAATCTTTGTACAAATTGCATGAGCCATTCCCTCTATCCTTCCCCACCACAGCCCGCTTTTTTAATTTTTGTATTTGCATATGGTTTGGTTTTTATTCTCCCTCCACAAATATTCCACTTCAGTCCCAAGTTACAAGCAGGCTTGCAGGCTTCGGAGTGGAGAAGACCTGCCTTGTGCACTGTGTTCTGTCCCTGTGCAGCTGCAAAGTGGTCTGCATGATAAATTTGTGACGGCTCCCTTTATTTTTGTGTTGGGCTCCTTATGAAAACAGTTCATGGAGTTTAACAACAACAACAACAAAGAAGACAATCCTTCAACAATTTTTAAACGTCATGAAAAAATGTGTTCTGTCTTGCTTTAGATCACAAACACGTAGAGAGTAACTATTTTTAATTGAATCTGCTCATAGTGTGTTCATTTTGGAATGTCTGTGCATGTCACTTCTGCAATATCTTTCCTTCTGGATATTCAGCTTCACCTTTTTCGGCCTTCATTGGACAAACTCACTGCCCCTGTTCATCTTTCCGTCTGTGCAGTTTCTCTGTAATGGTCCTGGTCTTGTGTCCATGTTCTTCTCCTAGAGAGCTTCTCCCTTCATCTAGCACTGTGGTATTCTTAACCTGCTAAGACCTATGTTAATAATTCCTTAAATAAATTGTATACATATTTGATTCTTTGAATTCCATTTCTGTTTTCTCCTAATAAATACTACTGTAATTCCTTGAATTCTCACCCACGGTCACTGGGGCAAAGAGACAAAGGTAGTTACCACTGTCAACATACTATCGGTTAATGGCCTGCTTAAATCACCTCCTCCTTTATACTCATTAACAAAAAGGTTAAATAATCCTAATTTGCTCAGACTTTTACTGAACATTTATTCTTCATGTCCTAATTCAGTTTGAGCTGATTTAAACCATCCTCCGATTTTTTTTTTGCGCATGGCGCATCACTCAGTTTCCATTCCACGTGACAGTAATCATATCCAAATGAAAAAGAATTAAATAAACGTGACGTTTCATGACACGCTGTATCAGATGCTTTCCTAAATTAAAGGAAACCACCCACGGCTTGGGAACCCCTGCTAGGCACATCACCCCCGTCTTTCTTTGAAGCCGGGAAGCCGGACGTGAATCCGTGGTGGAAACGTCATGACTCCTGGCCCATCTTTGGTGCCAGGGTGGGCATTGCATGCCTTGTCCTGCACCTTCATTTGTGGGTAGCTAACACAACCCAGGGATGAGCGTGTGCTCGTCCAGTACTACTGCATGCCCAAATCGCAGGGTATTAGTGTCAGTGTCTGCACAGCATTAACATTGTCTTTAGCTCAGTGTGTGCCCACATTCCCTCCTTCTCGTGCTGGACTTGGTGGCAGTTGCCACCATCGTAAGTTCATTGGCTTCAGCAAGGGAAAGTGCCATGGAGGGGATTACTGCTGGGATGGTCAAAGCGGGGAACCATCTCTTCCTGGTGGGAAAGGTGCTGGGGAGGGTAAGGGGCCCCTGTTCCCACCTTGGTGACGCCAGGGCGGCTGCCAAAGGGAGCTCGCTGCTGCGCCATGCCTCGCATGCGTGTGGCTCAGCCAGCCCTGTCCTTCCAGTAATTCAATCAGGACAGTCACGTCGTAACCATGTGGAGTCAGTTACCGAGTCACAGTGAATTACTGAGGAAAGGATTTCATAATTAAAAAGGACAATAAAACGAAGAGCTTTCCACAACAGTGGAGTCCAGAATTACAATGATGACATATGAGAAACAAGAAAACAATTACTTTGGGGCTTGGTTTAAGTCTGGGCACCACGTCTCCAAGAAGAGAGCCTGGTCCTGTTCTCCCTGCAGCAGCCTGCAGAGGGTCAGAACAAAGGAATGACAAGGTAAGAAACGAGAAAGGAAAGTCAGGAGGAATATGTCCCCTCTGCCCTTGGTGGTTAGACAAGGAAAGACAGTGCTCTGGAGCTCAGAGGGAAAGTAGGGTCCAGAATCTGGGCCTCAGCTGAGGGATTCAGAGAAGAGGAGAGGCGTATTTAGGAGAAAACATGTCTCTACAGAAGCACAAGGTAAATCAATGCTAGCAGTGAACATTATGAATGCATCAAGTCTCCTGCTGGCCCCACAGACCCACAGCACCCTGTGGAGGAATTGTATTCCAGGTAATGTCCAGCTTCTTGTGCTGCCTTTGTTACTGCGCTATCCAAAAGGTTTTGCGCCAGCTAGCTTCAAGGCATCAGACCAAATGACTTTTCTGATAGGGTGAACAACAATAGCAAAAAAATGCGAACAGGTTGGACTCAAGCTGTCCTGCAATGATTTGCTTTCTGCTTTGCTCTCCAGATTGCCTCTTGATCAGAATTCCCAGGGATACCAAGCCAGGACCTCACCAGTTGCTCCTTAATCTCTCCTACCTGGGCACATGTGACTACAGGCACCATGAAACCTGTTTGTTCTGGGTCACATCTTCTTTTTTAAAATACAAAACCCCTCAGATCCCCAAAACATAGATTAGATAATGTTAGCTGCATACTTTACATGTGATAACTCTTGCCAACAGCCTGTACATTAGAAGAGTTCTTGTTTGAAATGCAAAGCCTTGGTTGTTTTAAAATCCCTGTGTGTCATAGATATGGTAATCTGCTGTCCAGGGCAGAATAGTATGGACAGTTATTCTCCTCTGGAAGCTGGTAGAACTTCTGTATGCAGTAGAGGACAGAGTGCTGCACAGATCAGGAGACCTACATTTTATCCCCACCTTTCTTAATGATGAGGAAGGCAAGACACTTTAGTTCTGTCCTCTAAAATACTTGTTAATGTTATTTTTTAAAGTATTTTGAACTTCTACAAATGAAAACTATTAATGGATAATCATTATTGTGATGCGCCTAGGTAGTCATGTGGTGCACACACTTATACTTCGTAATAAAAATGCTGGTTTTCACATGGGAACATCTGTTTTCTCCTTTGTTTCCTGGACCAAATGGAAGCCCTTGCTGCAATAAAAAATTGGAATTAACTGTCACCTTTGAGATGAAAAGGAGGTGAGTTGTCTCCCTATCTGATTCTTAGTCAGCTGGGCAAACAGGGTGATTTGGCTCGTTTCTTGTTTTGCCTGTGGACAATTCTTTGCAGGTGATAGTCCTTTCCATACCATGAGACACTGTCCTGCTGAACAGAAGACCTTATCTGTCCATGCAGAATGTCATGGAAAGAGATGACCATTCTAAAGTGCTACCAATAAGTGCCGAAATGTAAACTTTACATCTAGTGGGTGCAGAGGTAGGAAGTAGAGTGAGCTCAGCACTGCATTATTTTAGCTGGAGAAAGATCACAAGTTTCAGAGGTTGGTGTGTCATAGTGGAGAGTCTGAACTGAAGCATTTTCAGACCTGATACCTTCAGATGAGTACTGTACTCTGCTTCAGCATTTGCTCCTTAGTAAAGTATTCCTAACATCATGTGGGCGAATAGTTAATCAAATTACTTATCACCTTCTCCATTCCATAAGAATATTGCTTTGTTGATGATCTCTCACTTATAGTCCTTAAACATTCTCAGTAGTTTACTACACCTATGCACACAGATGTTTGGTATAGAATCATATAATGAAACTTATTTGCATCTTTCAGGCATATCAGTGAATTATCCAGGTGGCTTGCCTGAGACAAAACCATTAAAAACAAAAAGATAAATAAAGCTGATTTCTGAACAGAGTGCTAGGAATCTTACATGATGAAATTTCTCACTAAATCTCTCACTGAAGTTTAACTCAGTGCTGGCTATTGTTCCTCATGCTAGTGAGGGAAGTTCTGCTGAAATTGTAGCCAACAAGTAGTGGTTTTCTGACAATTAATCAAACAGAGAAAGATCTTCTACTGCAGAACTTCCCAGGTCATCCTATTGATGGCAATGGAAGTGTACTTTCTTCCATTGAAGTGGACCTGATTCAGGTGAAGCTCTGTTTTTCATCTAGCGTAGATCTGCACCCACTGCACTTTCATTTGTACTGTCACAGGTAAGCAAAGTCAAAGTGAAACACAGTGAAAGGCTTGGATCTAGACCAAATTTCACTTTGAAATTATGAATCATGCGTCACATGCATCAAAGAGAGCTTGGCTTTGTGTATCTCAGTGAACATTGTCAAACAGCAGTGGAAGTTTGTGTTTACAATAAAACATGAAACCAGGGGAATATTGTGTATCTCTAATGATAAGTCCTATTGTTGCTGGCTATCCACCTGTAGATTCTTATCGCTTTGCTGAAATGAATGATATTACGCTGTCCTAAGCCATTAGGGCAATATTTAGAGTTTTAATCGTATTAAAAGATATGACATCTATTTCCATGCCCACCTGATGTAAGAATCCAAGTTCATTCTTCAGCTTTGTGCTGTTATCACAGCACAACAATTGATAGTGATTGCCTATTTCATAAAGTTCCATTTCCAGACGCACTTTGAAGCAACGCAACACCTTTAAATTTGGGGTTTAGTATCCAGTAATACTAACTTCTAAGTGAGAAAAAGTGTACAGCCACATACATTTTTCTCCTTGATCTCATGGACGAGCATTGTCTGAAGACTATGAAGCATTAGACAATGCATCCTCTTTGGGATCAAAGAAAACTCACATCTGCCTCTCAGCTTGGCACGGTCATTTAAAACATCCTCTCCCTCCCCCGGCTCCAGAAAACAACTCTAAGACAAAACCCATACACAAAACCCACTAGAATTTGTATAAATTAATATTTGTTGGCATTTAAAGCAAATTCCACGGAACTGACCACAAATATTTGAAATCTCTCTCCTGGGTAATGGTAGCACAATGGGACTGGAAAGGGAACAGTGCACACCTGGATATACAAACTCCCCAAATCAAAGTGTTAAAAACAAGGGATCATTTGTTCTTAAGGGATACAAAAACACATTCACAAAACAGCTGCACTGTGACTTGAAACAACAGCTTGCAAGTGGCAGGTTTTAATGCAAAATATGAACAGGAGGGAGCACAAAACATCTCTGATCCTCACATACCTTACAGCATTAAATCTCCCTTTTCCTCACACCAGTAACAGCTCAAGTATTCAGTTTGCCTCCTTTGGCCTGACAAATTTGCCTCCTTCTTTCAAACAACTGCAGCTGACAAACACCACCAAAACTTAGCTATTTTGACTTGCCCCTGCCAGTCCCCCATTGTTCCTTGCAGATAAAAGGATATTAGTGCCTGGTTTGTGACCACTGTAGTTAAACACCTTAAAGCCTGTAAGCAAACTTGCCTGTAAATCAAAAAGTCAGAGAGTTTTCTCATTTCATCAAGTGTAGTTTTACTGTCTGCTGTCACCACAGCTGTCAGCAGGATGCTTAACTGCTCTAATTGTCTAAGGGCTCATACCCTCACCCTAACTAATTGTTTAGATCTGCTAATCTGCATCCATCATCTGTGAAGGGGCTAAGGCCGTTCTCATCTTCCAGTTTATAGGAATCGGCTATAGCAAGTCTGTAACAGGATCTACAGGGTTTACCTACTACCCTGTGGTGAGATGGTTGCTTGCAGTTGGGTGAGTCTTGTGAGCTAGTGAAGATGAGAAGGATAAAATCTTTAGGAGACAATAAATCATAGCAGTCATCCAAACCATGACTTCACAAGAAATAATAGCAGAGTAAACAGCTATAGCCCTGTAATGTTAAACCCAACTAGGAATGGATGGAGGGACTACGTCAAAACTTCATATAAGCAAGTCCTTAGATCTTGCTGTATTTGCAATGTGTGTGTGCTTTTTTAATGTTAGGTATGAAAAATTAAGGATGTGAGCATGCATTGCTTCTGTATATCAAATCCATTTTTTTTAAATGATTCATTGCGTTTCAAAGGACTTTCATCTCAACTTATTTATACAACTTTCATACAGTGTATAGCACTTCATTTGGTCAAATGTTTATCAAAACCCATTTATTTAAAGACCCTTTTCTGCACATATTGTTTACATGTGGAATGTCATCTTTTTATGTGTGAGGGTTTTTTTTTTTTTTTTTTTGTTGTTATTTTTTAAATACCATTGGAAGTAAGTCGAGATTCTTTTGGCTTTTCTGTTCATTCTATATAAATTTGCCTTGAGTTTGCCAAATATTTGCTGTAATTAATATTTAGCTGAAATTATTTGGACTCTGTAAGCAGAATTCTGGCTTAAGCAAGAATCATCCCCCAGTCAGCAAATGTCAAGTTGTTTCTGTTATGAATCACAGGTTACTAGCTGCTGATCCTATACTATTCCACAAGTCTACAAGTGCAGACAAAAGACTTGGTCAAATAACAGAATATAATTTTTTGACTGTAAATTAGTGATAAGGTTTATTTATGTCTATGAAATCTACCGTGGATATTTCAGTCTTCCTGAACTTTAACTCTGGTTCTTCACATATACCTATTACACAGCTTGGACCTCTATGTGAAATTCATTGCAAATGTTTGCTCTGGTTAATTGTCAAGTAATGTGGTTTTTTTTTTTTCCCCCCTTGTTTTACCTGCTCATTTTTGAGCACTGTCTTCTGCTGTTGCTTGTCCATGTTGCCTTCTTTCCCCTAGGCCAGGTGCCACAGCTGCCGTGAGTGCCTTACTGAGGATGCTAAGCCAAGCTGGAGAAGCCATGTGAAGTCAAGCACCAGCACAGCTCTGCTGCTGGCTGCAAAAATGTTAGTTACAGGCTACAGGGATGGAAAGGCTCTTGCCAGACTAAGGAAACACATGAATATTATCTAAGGTCTGTGGCTCTTGACACTCTGTATTTCCTCTAATTAAGTATATGCAAGGGTTCAGACATAACCACAAGATACTTGGCATATCTGACCCTCTTTATATTCCCCTTCCTTACAGCAATTAGAAAGTCCTGCTCAAAGGAGCTTACAAGTTAGTGTGTGTAGATATGGTGAGCATTATGCTAAGGGGATACTGATAATTCATAAAACCCAGTACTGATAGGTTTCTTTGAAGGTTTAAAACGTAAATTGAAAAGAAAGGTAGAGGGTGGGAAAAAGACAGTAGAACATTCCTGTTTTAAATATAGGGAATGTAAACACTGAAGCTACATACTTAAAAATCTTAAAAATTAAGGTTACTCCTTTAAAGTTAGTCAGTTAGAAGATTCCTCTATAGACAACCCAAAACAGGCAGGTAGCATTTGCTACATTTGTTTAAGTGCAAAAGACAATGTAGGGTAAATGGGCTCCTAATCTCTGCACTTCAGCAAAAATCCTGAAGTGTGATGGGATGACATTTGCCCTAAGAGATTAACTGAATTGGTCTCACACAGGAAATCTATGGCAGAGCCAGGAAGCAAGTTTACTGCAGAGCCTTACTTCTAAGACAGAACCCCATAAAATCAGTAGCCATCCATAGCCAGAAGATGACCTATACTCTCCCGCGTTCACTGTTTCTCTATAGACTTTTATTTTCAGGGGAAGTGATTATAGCAAACTCTGTAAGACCTCATTCCTCATTTTATAAATGTTCAAATCTTAATAAGGGTACAATTATGAGAAAGGAGGTTTTAAAGTAACCAAGTCTGTGCCAAGTAGATGAAGGAATCTTTGAAGTGATCCCACCTTTGATTTATGTACTGGCTAAACCTTGAGTTTCAATCTAGACTTCCTCTGCAAGTCTCTTAAATCAAAAGTTTCATTGCTCTGCAGTTCAGGAATTAATCTGACTGTGAGACTAAGGGGAAAAATATTGTACTGCAGAACAGTAAACTGCTGTAACTCCAAAGTTAAGCTGAAACTAAAGAAAAACATGCTTTACATTATTAGTGTGATAGGGCTTTAGCCAGCCCGCAACTTCCTTCTGACTCTTGGCCTGCTCCCTTGTTCTCAGGGAGGTTTTTGATTTTGGCAAAATGTTCACTGAAATGCGTCCTCTCTCCGTGACTGGAATCACAGGCTCCAATCAGCCCAACATAAGGACAGAGCAGTATTTTAGATCAAACGTATCCAAATATTATTGGTATATTATGTTTCATAATTACTTTGGATCTTCCTTCTCTTTGCAGTAGAAATGTGTTTTGGCTCTTACAGTCACATAGTTCTGACACCTCAGATATGATGATGCTTACAGAACCATGAGGTGACTGTTGGTCTCTTTTCTTTATGAACCAAATTTAGCAGAGCATTCAAACAAGTGCTAAAACTCTCCCCTCTTCAGAAAAATACATTGGGCAAGCTGTGCTTGCCCTCAGGGCAGCAAGCCCTGTGCTGAGAGCTATGGACTAGTGAGCTCCTCTTGAGCCACTGTAATTGTGTAGTTTCTGGAAAGTGAGAGAATTGAGTTTGAGCTTTTTCTGGCAGAGGAAGGACCTAAGCCTCAGTCTTTCCTTCCCAGGGAGAGTGCCCTGACCATGAGGGCATCCAAAGCATGATCAGTGCTATTTGGAGGATGGGTCAGAAGAAGCATCACAGGAGTGACCTACATTCCTAAATCTAGTCAAAAGTTTTGAACCTCAAATCATAGGTGTGTTCATCCAGGATAGGGAAGGTTTCAGACACAGCATCTCTTTTGGGGCCCTCAGTGTTCTGTGAGTGTCTCCAGTTCCTCACATTTATGAAATACTCTTCCACATCTGTGCTCTGTGAAGTCTTCTCCCAGAGCTGGGCTCTGTGGTCCCTCACTGGATCCTGGTACTCTGGTACCTCAGGTTCTCAGGAGCAAAATGATGGCAATAACATTTGTAAACTAGTCACTCACTGAGATGGAGAAAAACACATAGGAATCAAAAGCTTGTATTATTTAGCAAGTAAATAAAGACATTTTTAGTTAACTATTAAAGTTTCTCCAACAAACATACCAAGTCAATAAGTCTTGAAATTAACTTTAAGAATTTACTATGCCATTCTTGACATTTGGTAGGAAATGGCAAGAAATTTTATGGTAAAAATTAATAGAACATCACTCACCATCAATTCTAACCAACAGAGGGTTTAAAAAACTTGTCATAACATGGACAGTTCTGTATTTAAGAATTTCCTAACTTGCCTCCATTAGATCCAAAATCAGCTGAGGGAAGACACAGGATTGTTTCTGAGACAGGTAAAGGAACAGTATGTTCAGTGAATCAGATGTCTTGTTCTTGGGCTGGTGGAAGAGAAAGATGTTAGCATAAGAAAGGGGGGTGAGCTCAGGGAGGAAGACTCTCTGTAGGAAATCCCAACCAGTCAGGGTCAGCCTGATCAATGAATACATGCTAGGTATATAAGGAACAGCTGAAGCAACAAAGGGTTAGCTTTTTTTTTTTTTTTATCAGAAAATGGCCAGGCAGGGTTGTGCTGCTGAACTTGGCCTGAGTGTTACCTGTTTTCCCTGGGAGAGGGTAGTTTGGATGGGCATGTGAAGAAATAGCAGAGAGGAGAAGGAGTTGGCAGGAGCAGAGGACCTTCACTAAACATGTCTGCATATTACAGCTGTGCAGCCTTTGATCAGTAGTTGAACTGTGCCATTTTGTGCCATCCACTTACAGAAATAAATGTTGAAGATGTCAAAAGAGCATAGTAACCTCTCTGAAGCATGTTATTGCACCAGAGAGATTAGTCCAGCTTCTCTCTGTTTTATTAAATGCTGCTTTCCCGTGAGCAGTACCTCTTAAGGATTTCTTGACATGGTTTCTCTTCATATTGTATAAATGCAGTCAGATTTCTTTTCAAGTCTTCTCATATACCAACTGCTGCCTTCCGAATTGGTCAGTGTCCTCAGTTGTTATTACTGTGGAAGGAGCTATATAAGGAAAATGAAATGCATACAAAAAATGAAAAATTTGGGAGACATGATGACTGGAGTAGTTGTGAGATATGAAGTGCTTAAGGCTGACAGTAGCTTTACATTCAGGACTCCTTTGTGCAGTGCTTTCAGTTAGCATTGCACACTGTTTGCATGCTATTAATGTCACATATATTGCTGAGATGAATGAGGGTTGTTATACAGTGTTTATTCATTATTAACTTAGAAGTCCCTGGATATAAGTTTCCATGACAAATTAGAACATGCTTGAATGACACAAAAGCAGGGTTTTCTTTAAAATGTATTTACACACATTTCCTTATGTTTCAGTAGCAGCAAGTATATTGATTACAGGACTGTTTTAGTGGCTTTATTTTCCCATGTGAAAATTTAGAGTTATTAATTGTAATGTATTTAAAAGGCACAGAGGAGTAGAGGAGAACCTCAGCTGCATTAGCCAGTAATGTCTGCTGAAGCTACGGGCTCAAGTTGCGCTTGCAGCTCTGGTGTCTGTGACGGCTGCTGTGTGAGGAGCTGGGAATAACTGTGTCACTTCTGAAAAACATGAGAAATTTTAAAGTGCTCTTGAGGCAACTCAGTTTTAAAAAATAGGAGCTGAAATTCGAGAAGCCTCAGTGCTCTTGCCACCAACACAGGGACTGCTGCTTTGAAGGGGCACATTCCCTGATGTTTGCAGGAGAGAAAAGGAGAGGACCTGCAGGGGCTATTGCTTCTCTGTTGGTGTTGCCCTGTGCAATACCCAGCCATGGTGTGGTTGTGCCCATGCACCTGGGTGGTGGTCACTCATTCAGACTATGGCTGCATCTAACTCAGTACAGGGTTACACCTGGGACTTCTTCCTTGGTGAGCTTCAGCTCTGCTGGTCAACAGCATCAGCTGGCTACATGGTTATATTTAGACTCAGGTGGGCAACCTGCACAAAAACTAAGCCCTAACTACCATGGTGAATTACCTGTCATGGTGAATTTTACAAGCAGTGATGTGCCAGAGCTCCTGGGAACTTTGGAGAAGCTCAGGGCAGGAGGATGAGCAATGTCTTCACATCATTTCCAGATGTGACACAGAGCAGGCTTCCAGGATGGAAGACCTGAGTCCAGTTTCCTCCTCCTCTGCCAGAAGGATTTCAAATCTATATGTGTTTTTGGGAGGAAGCTTGTACATGAAACTGTAGCATGGAGACACTAGAAGGGGGAGTTGAAAACTCGGCTTTTGACAGAAAAGTGATTCTGGTGTCTTTTTCTCATACATCAGCATCACAGCTATCCTAGACAGCCATGGTGAGACTGCCTCGCCTTGGTAGAGCTGGTTATCTACCCGGGAGAACCAGCATCCTAACATACGAGTCATACTGCTCCATCTGCAGCTCTTTCTGCAGATGCTTGTATGCTCCAGCTTATTTGGCTTGATGGCCCTCCTTGGTTGAGGTAACCTGTGCCTGTCTTTCAGTGCTCCAGCTCCCTGGCTTTGTCTCTTCTGATCTGAGTCTCAGCTTAAAACTAGCAGGGAGAGTGCAAAGTGTTCAGTGACCAGTATTTTTAACATAGATTGAACACTATTGCATTTTAATGTTTGTGGGGAAAGAAGCCCAGACCTTAAACAAACAATCATCTGAGTTGTGTTATCCATGGAGATGAGTCAAATTTATACCAGGCCACATTCTTATTTTGACCTACTTTGGCTTCTTTCTGAGCAGCAAAAAAGCTATGAGTGGAAAACCAACAGGTTCCGATTCAGCAAAGTGTGCTCTGCACTTGCTTAGATCCCTCCTGATTCCCCAGCATGGGTGTACTGGATGCAGATAAGAGCCTGTGATGGGCCGAGTCACTGTTCTCAGCAGACCTGATGATTTTTGAGGGAAAATTGACTTAATCACAAGTCTGAACACTAGCATGTTCCTATGTGATAGATGTTTAGGTCTATGTCCATCCTAGCAGTTTATTTCTTATTACATTAGTGGCATAGCTCAGTGTAAATAAACAAAGCCTTAGTTTCCTGGGAAAAATGATGCTTACATAGCACTTACAGTTCTCAAAGAACTTCTGTTCGATCTCCACACTAATGTGGTTTCACAAGAAGACTGAGATTATTTTATTGCCCCAGGATGCCAGGAAATTTTCATTTGGCTTCCTCAGATCTCTAGGATAAAAGTGGGACAGTAAAGAAAAGAATTCCCTTTGCTGTCTTAGATTTCTGTTCTTCAGGAAAATATGTTATGTTTTGTAAGATCTGATATTCCGTAGTTTATTTTGAACTTAGTGACAGTATTATTTTACTTTTTTTTTTTCCACAGACAAATATCTTGCCCTCTGCTGCTTCCTGCTCCTGGCCTTTTTTATAGGCTTATTTTTCTATGTGGAGTGTAGATGATGCTTTTCACACTTCATTGGTTTCATTCAGTTATGTTTCTTGACTTTGTTGAAAACAAAGGAATCAATAACCCATAAAGTGCAGAAAATATGGCTATCATTAATAAACTGCCAAATAATCAATATCAAAACATTAGTTTGCTTGTGGCATGTGAAAGTTTTGATGTTGGTGGAAATGTTACGCTGTAGAAAGCTGTTGGCTAACAAGAGGTAATATAATGAGCATTTGGGGAGGAACCACATGTTTTTGAACAAAAAGCCCAAAGCAAATCTAGGTCTCACATTTAAACCCAACATGAATTTCAAGGGCAAATCCTTCCAAAAGTTTTATTCTCCTATTCAGTCAAACCAGGTTCAAAAGGGATGGAAAGAACCAGGCACGCACAACTGCAGCCCATTTTGCCTCAGCATCACAGGGGCATTTATGGCACTTGAAGTAGAAGTACTAGTCAGGGGGAGCTATTTCTTGTGCCTCTTACTGCTCCTTCAGTCCCACAGGTTGCTCCTTTCCACCCTGATACAGATTGCTGCGAAGAGCAAGGGCAGTGGCTGCAGAAAGCGGCATGAACATCTTCCAGCAGAAGGGTGATGGAGGCAGGATTAGTCACTGCCCACTGGCTGAGGCTGTTTTAAGGTGATGTGTTACTCAGGTGATATAAACTAGTGCTGGAGGAACTTTTTCTGTAGGTTCAGAAAAAAAACAGCGTTAAAGCAGAACATGTGTTTTGGAGAGAGCTTGGGAGGAAAAAAAAAGTAAAATACTGAAGGTAAAAAAAAATATAACAAAATATCTTGAAGTTTGATGATCTGTAGAACAACTTTTAGAAACCTTATTGGTCACCACTATGCAAAATAACTCCATTCTCTCTTCTGCTAAACTGTATAAAATGACAAAGGTTATATTGTCTTAAGAGTACTATTCCATGTCAGCAGCTACTGGTATAAGTCAGCATTTGTTCCAAAATCACTCAATCTGGGCAAAAACTCTATTTAGCTTGACAAATGGTATTCTGACTTGTCAAGCTGAAGTCAGAAAGCTCCTGAATCTCTGTGTGCCCTTCTAAATAACAGCTCTTCATTGAAGTCTTCATAGGCAAATCTCTGGTACTTTTGCAGGTAAATGCCTCCCAGCTGGCTGCAAGGAGAGGTGCATGGGCAAGGTCTATTCACCTGGTTGGGGTGTGAGAGCCTGGCAAAGCAAGGCAGGCTGCTTTTTTGCTGTTGGAGATAGGTGACAGATGAGATGAGTTTTGATGGGTGGGTGTTTTGAGCAAGAGCTTCAGCAGTCCCTGGCTGTTGGCCTCAGCTTTGCATTTTCCCCCATCCTTGATGTCAACCCAGCCCTGGACATCCTTTGGTGACAACTCAGTTGAGTTTGAACATTTAGGAGCAAGAGCCTGTTCTGCGTCTGTTCCTATTGATTGAGAAACGCACAGAAGTACTTGGAATGAGATTAGCAGAAATAGTCACGGCTCTCTCTAATTCCCTTCCCAGTTAAATCAATTTGCCATTGGTCCCATTAGGTCTGGAGTGAGCTCAGTCAGGAGCATTTCTCACAGCCCTGTTCACAAGCTCTAGACAGAGGCTTTCAACATAATACAGCCAAAAAGGCTTGCAGGTTGGATTCTTTTACAAAAACACACTTTTTGTTGACTTAAACATTCTCCTGCAGTTACACAGTGCTCCTGTGTGGTCACCTACCTTGTGTCACAGCCCAGACCAGAACAAATGATGAATAGCAAGCTTGGAAGATAAACGCTCTCTTCCTCACTACGTGTCAGAGCCCTCCCAGTATCGCTTCTGCAACAGCACAGTGAAGCAAACAAAATCTCTGGGACACAGACCTGCCTCTCTTGGTGCTGGCTTTACACCATGAGGTTTTCTCCCATTTCAAACATCCATATTTATTAATATAGCAGCCCACTGGGTCAATGTCTGGACTTTTACAAAGACACATGAGACCAAGATCTTAGGTTGTAGGAAGAAAATAGAAAGGCATATCTGTGAATTGTGCACATTCTTTCATTTTTTTCTTGGATTTTTTTTTTTTACACCTTTTGTATCATCTCTTACAATGTCTGGTGGATTAATTACAGACAAAAAACTGAACTGTAATACTAAAAATGCTGTCTGTTTTTTCACAAGCCTTTCAGTGATAAAGTTGCACAAGAAACGAAAATCCCAACTTTTACCCTTATAATAGCATGATCCCACAATACCTAAAATCCATGTCAGGCACTAACTCTTTCAGATTTGGTTCCTCTGTGCACTCCTCATTTGTGTACAGAAATGTCTGGATCATCTCCTGTCTCCATGCAGATTTAGCAGCAGAGTGCTGCAGTGGGAATTCTCACTGTAACACCAACCCTTCCTGCACATATTCTGTTCTATTGATTTCACTGAAATCACATTATAAGTTATTTTCATTCCTCCATTTTTAGGAAATGTTACCAGTGTTATTTATTTGGTATTGCTAAAGGGACTCTATACAAAAAACATTGGCAGTAAGACTGATAGAACCTAATATATTACTTACCAAACTGTTTAAAGATAATATTACTCCTCTAAGGACTAGACTTCTTCTAGGCAGCATCTCTAGCCCAGCGATCTCATTATCCAAACAATTCTATGGCTTTGAAATTGAAATAGTTTCTTCTGAATAGCTGTATAAGGATTTCTCTGGGCGCCATAAGACCTGTCCCTCAGTTCCTTATGTGGGAGGTGAGTTCAGCACCTTGCATTTCTCAAGGACTGAGTTATAGTCTGATCTGGCTTTACTCCTCTATTTCAGGGTTGATTTTTTTTACTTAAGCAGTGAAAAAACCTGAAACATTTCATAGTATGAATAAAAGAGGTATAAAGTAGATACAGTACAATGTAGACAAAAATATTTTTCATAATGTAATCAATTATTTGTTATTTTTTTTTAAGGATGCTCAAAATATTTTGGCCATTAAATTACGTAGTTTTAAAGTGACAGACAAAAGGTGTCTCCTATGCCAGATGAACCTCCATCAGAAGAGGCTAAAATCTTACTCAGGTTATGGTATTAAGTATTACATTACTTTCTCATGTTAACGTTTGTTCAGACATATGTTCTTTTCCTTCAAATCTTGTCAGACTTAGGCCGATTTTATAAGACAGCCTTGACTCTGCACTAAACCATGCCACTAACACGTTACTTAATCTAACTGGCACATTGTAAAATTTTACACATGCGCTCATCCAGATAATTACACAATTAATTTTCACTTAGTAGAGCTGAAACGGGGATAATGAAATTTCCACTGGTGTACTGTTACGTCCGGGGGTTAGAGGTCAGCTTCCTGTTTGGATAAGGGTGAGTTTAAAGAGGATTTCTGACAGTCTCCTTACTTCAACTGAGTCTAAAAACATTGCAATGGAATTTCAATTTACAGCTAAGTTCAATGGAAGGAGCAGATGTTGGGAGTGTGCCACTACCATTCTGGGATCCCTTTCTATGCAGGTGTAGTCAAAAGTCAATGTCCTTCATCCCACTCTTTATATGAAGACAGGGTTAAGCTGACACTTGATATTAATTTCTGCACTGAACTGTAGCTGCGCGGTTCTTTGCAGAACTGTCCCCAGCCTGAACAGTCATGGAAACCTTTCCCCTGTTGTAATTTTTGCATTTTAAAAGGAGCACACAGAGAACAAGAATGGGGCTCTTCCCCCCGAGGACTTGTGGTAGGGAAGTCATCAGAAAAAAACAGGACCAGAAAGAACTGAGACATGCTTCCATGTATTTGACAAAACCCCTGCTTTGGCACCAGAGTATATAGTAGCATATAAAGCCACCAACGCTTTTATATTTAAATCCAAGTGTTGTGACCTTAAAACAACTGTTTCTGGTGGTTCCTCTTCTAACCTGGGATAAGAAGTTTAATGTATTGCTTGAAATGTCTACATGTGTATTTGCTGCCACACCCTTTGATCTGTTCTTGGTAGTCCCAGCAGACTTGTGCCTACCTGTAGAGCTTTGTTTTCTGATCCCTGCCATTCCTGGACAGCTGACCTTAGCTGGGAGTTTTGCTGGGCAAGTGATAAATCTCCCAAACATCAACTCTTCCACTTAAGCAGTGGCACAAGGTGGGAGGGAGCACAAAAGCAAGGTCACCATTCCCCTTGGACCAACCTGTCTCTGATCTGCACCAATGTGCTGGGCTGCTTTTTCTGACGTGACTCGCAAGAAGAGCTATGTTTTTTAAGAGGTACTCTAGTCCAAAGCCATAGGGACAGAACTTTAACTCTCACGGGATGCCCACAACACATCAGCAGAGGCAGGAGGCTGGGAAGAGCTGGCTCTGGCCAGGTCAGGATAGCTCACCCTGCCTTGGTACCAAGCCTCAACCAAGTCTTCCCACCTCAAAGCCAAATGAAGTCAATGCTAGAATGTCTATCAATGTCATGGACTACAGGATTAGGTCCTAAAGGCAGAACACACTGTCAGCTGATAATGAAGAGATATGTCAAGAGGACATCTCTCGTGAACAACAGCTTCTTGTGATATGAATTTCCATGGTGCTACTGGGTCTTGATCACAGGCTGGGGCTTCACCATCCGTGAATAACATGGAAAAAAGGATTATTTGCAGGAGAGACAGACGTTTGCACAATCAATGATTTTGTGCATTTCTTCTTTCTCTTTCTGCCAAACTTCTTCAGTGGGTTTTATATCATGCAGTTTGGAAGGCACTAGTACTTCTTATGGTAGGCCTTGTTTCTTCATTCTCTACTTTCCTCCTCTTTTAATGTCTCTTAAGTTTTATTTTTAAACTCATTTAGAAGTCCTGCTCTATTCAAAACTTCAAGTTTCATGCTGTTTTCCTCTGTTTCAATCTCTTTGATGCCTTAAACACACCTCACATGTTTTTAAGGCATCAAAGTGTCTTAAATTATATGCTCTCCTTCCTCAAGTAGCTAAAGATGTAACTAATAAAATGCCTCCTCTGTAGACCACACCTTACGTTATCAGTGCCCAGAGATCAGCTTCAGACACCTGGAGCTACAGATGGATGCACTATATAACTCTGACCAAAAGACACGTCTACACATTTATGAAAGGTGGAAAAGAAGAAAGGTGGAAAACCTTCAGTGCATATATTTCAAAAGAAGAATAACAATTCATTTTTACCAATCCATGAGGAAAAAAGGCACATGAGTTGAGTTTACTAAAGATCCATAGACAGCCTTTGCATCTCCTTTCAACGTCAAGAGTTATCTTGACAACAAAGGGCATGTATGCATTTTACAAAAGGAAGGAGATGATATGCTGCACTGCAGATGTTGCTGTTTGTCAGTAGTCCTGTCGCAAGATGCAAAGCTCCAAGTGAAATCCGTATGTATAACATTAATTGGGTGACCAAGCATATACATATACACCTTCAAACAAAAACAAGCAGTGCTTTCATTATTAAAAGTTTGGTGTTATTACTAAACTTGATTGTGTTACTCATTCAGAAAACATAAATTTCATTTCTAGGCTAGCGGTTGAAGGTAAAAAATATACCATCGATAGAAAATATGTGCATTAAAAAAGAGTACAAAAATACTTCTTTTCCATTTTCAAATTTGACGACTGCCTTTGTTCCAACAGAGAAACACTTTCAAGTAATACAGTTGGGTTTGCTCTAAGCACTAGAAATTTTATCTTTTTCAAGAAATCTGTTAATATCAAACTAAAATTATACAACGCGGTTATCACTTTTGTTAGTAGAAAGTAATAACATAGTAATAGGTAATATAGTAATAATATGGTAATACAGTACATATACACTTCCCATCATAGATATTTTCTTCCCTATATAGCAACATCTTTCCTATTCTCATTATGCATTCATCAAAATACCACAACATCTGTAGCCATATATGATTTGACAAAGCTGCAGAGCTGGCTGCAACAACTTTGGCGCTGAATACTGGGGTGAGGCAGAGGCCTTACCTTCGGCCAATGAACCCACTGAGCTGCTGCTGTGCAGCCAAGAGGGCCACCCGTGTCCTGGGTGCATCAAGCACAGCATTGCCAGCTGGGCAGGGAGGTGATTGTCCCACTCTGCTCTGCACTGGTGCGGCCTCATCTGGAGCACTGTGTGCAGTTCTGGGCAACACAGGATAAAAAGGATATTAAGCTACTGCAGAATGTCCAGAGGACCATGAATTTGGTGAAGGGTTTAGGAAGAAATAAGGAGCAGCTAAAATCACTTGGTTTGTTCAGCCTGGAGAAGACTGAGGGGAGACCTTATTGCGGTTTACAGCTTCCTCACTAGGGGAGAAGGAGGGGCAGTGGCCACTTAGTGTGGGAGGTAGAAACTCACCTCTCCAGTTTAAAACACTCAGTCAGTTGGACAACAGGCTGGGCAGAGAGTGAATTATTTCCTTTTAGGACAATTAACTAAAAGAAGGAAGGCTGCAGTTTTTTATCAGTTAAGCTGAGAGCTCAAAACTTCCCACTAACATCCTAAACTTAGAGGGCTGATTTCCAGTGAGATGTATCCCACTGTTATAAGCCTTTTTTTTTTTTTAAATCTTATCTCCTCAGCTTCACTGGCTTCTCCCCATGGTCCAGATGGGCAGGGTCCTTAAAAGCCTCTGCAGAGATTTTGTCCCCGTTCCCACTTCAGCAAATGATCTGTTTAAAGCTGCCACAGCTCACACACAGTTTTAGAAGGCAAAATGGACTACTGCTTTTCTGCTGTTCATGCAGCAGGTATCCTGCCCTTCTGAGGATTTTTTTAAACATTTTTTGCTTTCAGTATGGGGAGGTCCTATGCACAGCTGCAGTTTAATGATATCTGTAACAAAGTGTTATCTATTTTAACAGGTGTTCCTCCTGTTGGTTTGCTCCATTCCCTTTCTCAGGCATTTAGGAGATGTGCTGATGAAGGTACAATCTTTTGCCAGGTGGGCTATTTAGGGGAGACAAATTGTGTGATCATAATAAAAAGAATAGTTATGCATTCTCTGAGACTACTTCACTCACTACAAATTGCCTATATTTCTGTCTCCCTCTTTGTTTAAAAACATATCTTTTAAATGTTTTTAACTTACACAGATGTTAAAAGTCTCTTATTTCTGGCATTCTGATATCTCCTTGTTTCTCTTCAGCTTTTTCTTTTTTCTTTTTTTTTTTTTTTCCTTTTTGCTGCCTTTTTTTTTTTCCCAGTAGGTCCTCTCCTCTCATTTGCCAGTCCTGGAGCAGCTCTATGTGTGAAATTCTCTAATATTTCATTGATTACATCAGTGTTGGCAAATTTGTTTCCCTCTCAAAGCTTAGGATAAGCTCTGATTTTCTCTTTAGTATTTTTGAGAAACCTACAAGATAACAAAGTTTACATTTACTATATACCCCCAGTTATGGACTGTATCACAGCATTTAGCCAGTGGTTATCATGAAGGGGCAGATGAAAGCTCTTCCCCTGGAGAGCTGTTGGTAGGGCTGTCTTTGCAGGAGCACCTCATACTCTTCCAGCTCTTAATAAACAGTTGGGAAGAGAAAATGACACCCTGATACACCCCTTTTTTACCACAGCTGCCTCTGCAACTAACAGGCATTCTCCCTAATTCTCCCTCCTAGTGCTGCAAACAACTGGAGGAGGGTGACGGGGCTGAGAAGGGGAAGGTTCTGCTCTCACGAGTCTTATCTTCTTCCCCAGACTTTCCTTTTGGGTAGAGTTGAACACAGACTGCTGGCTCAGATGAACCTTTGGTTGAATGTGTCCCAGCTAACTGATGTTCTCAAGAGAGCAGCACAGATAATATCCCCCTGTGGTGAGCACTCTGCTTCAGATATATATCAACACATTTTTATGCTACTTTTGGGCATAAGCTGGCCATCTAAAACAGTAACAGTTCTAAAAATGGGTTAACTTTGAACAGACATCTGTAACTTTTCTCCTACTGCAGAGACAGGGTATTGAGGAAAAAAAAAAGTTACGTTTTCTGAACGGTCACTCTTGAAAGACAGGCATTTTTTTCAGAACCATAATTTGGTTTTCATGTCTAAACTTGGTCAGTCAAGATGTTTGTCATAAGAATGTGGAATACTTTGAATCTAAATTAACACCTTTAGATTTACTTAGTGAGAAAAACTACTCATTACTCCCAAGTAATTTACTAACAATATTATTATATGAACAAAGACAATTTAATGTAATGTGGCATTTATGACTTCCACATAACATCGGCTGCTAAAGTAAGAAAACAACAAAAATACCTCTTTTATTCAGAAAAAAACTCTTAGACTAATAAGCATGTTCCTAATATTAAAATCAAGTCAGAGATCCTATTGACTTTCATTACATATAATTTATGACACTTGGATGTAGTTTAATAAGGTCATAAAAATGCCAGTTGTGGTATCTCATAATACTTTTTATAAACTGGTTTTACAGTCTAGCCTTTGTTCCAAAGTTCAAAGTGACAATTGAAATGCACAGGTTACCCAGGGGTTCAGACTGGAAGTACTGAGTAGCGGATACCTTAATTTCTAATATATCTATATTTTTTCCAAAATCTTGGTAATTGTGGGGAACATTCCTTTCCTCCAGATGTGCCAAAGCTGATATTTTTCAATTTAAAGAAAAATATCAAGAATTCAGTAAAAAGAACACGTTTTATTGCTGTACACTTTTTTTTCCCCTTTTTTTATGAAATGAAAACTGCAACATTTATTCCTAAGCAGGTCAAAGTCAAACAATACTTCTAAGTGCTGTTACAATAGTGGCATTATATTGTCCCTTGTCAGCTTTCAATTACTTCATCCACCAAGCTGATCACTGACTTATTTCCTGGCTTAGGTAAATAGGGCTTTTGGTGCACTTCCCTTAAGTCATTTCAGAGAAGATAAATTAAATAATGATTGCAATTTAATATTGTGATAGTGCTAAAATATTTCCTTCAAGCTTCAAGTTTGACCACAAGTTTCCAATAATATACTTTTTTTCACTTGCTAGCTCAAACCTGAGGTTTTATTAAATTCTACAGCTGCAGTCAGTATTTATGTTTTCATCTAGCAAATTGGACATTTTAAATAATAAAGAGCATGAAGTTATATATAAAAACAGATAACACTTGCAATTCATTTAAGGTGGAAACTTTATTTAAAATTAATCAAAATCCACACAATATAGCACAGAGGTTCAAATTCTTAGTTCATTATACTGGAGTAAATCTGGGGAAAATCCAGCAACTTCACTGAGGTTACTCCAGGATCACAGCCAAATTCTTGAAACCTCAGCGGGGCATATATTCCTAAGGGATGCAGTACCCGGTGTACATGGGGCCCTCAGTGTACAGAGACTGGTCCAGCTAGGGGAGATGTCCTCTTGATTTCAAAAAGTTGGTTAAACTTTCTTGACACACTGGGGATCTAGGTTCAAGTAGCCCCCTGGTATCATTAGAGGAATCTTTGCAGTGAAGATCTTGGTCCTGCAAGTTTTGTGGCTGGTCTTCTGCAGGGGAAACCGAGGACTGAACAGGAAGTAAAAGCCTGGACTATGGTTTTATATTGTATATATAATGGGTATATATATATATTTCTGTATATATCTATAGTGTGTAAACATAAATTTATTATGTCGTAAGCCTGTACTATGGCTTTGGAGGTGGGCACTGAAACAGTCTTTCCTTGCAGATAGGCACAGTCCTCCTTTCACTTTGCCCTTGCACTTCGATGGTTCACCTGCGTGTTCCCTCCAGGAGAACAGACTAATAAGCAACAAAGTGTATAACGTGTGCCATTTGCAGATGAGGTGTGGAATCCTCATTTTTCACTGTTTCACTGAAGCATTGTTAACATTCTCTGCTATTTATACGTTTTCTGTCAATGTGTACAGTGAAGCATGTCAGCTGCTGCTTCGGAGGGGCAGAGTTCTGCATATGGCATGGCTCCACGCAAAGGACAATAATGGACCTGTGTTCAGAAATTTCTGCTGCTTCACTTCCAAAGGCTCACCAACATCTTGTCTTTGCTGTGATGACAGCTGTGTTTACTTGTTTTGACCTTGTGTGTGATACCTTGTGTGCCAGGTTCATCTCAGATGTTAGCTATCATTTTCCAAGAGGGGAATTCCCAAACGAAGATTTCAAGCCAGTGTCCCAAAGAAATACTGAAGCACAAATATGTTGGGTTAACTAGCTCAGATGGAGAGCATGCGTTTATTCTAGATGAAGCTAGTGAAGTTTCTATGGAGACAAATTACTGTCAGTCATGTTCCTTATAGCCATGCTTAAGGACAAGTAGGATCTCCCCAGCCTCAGAAGCCTGCAGTATTCATGGACTAGTCAGAGATGAGTGAGGAAAGGGTTATACAAGTGACAGAACCCATCAGGTTGAGCAAAGAAAGAGTACAACGTAAGTGTTTGACTTTCAGAATTTTTGTTCTAATGAAGACATCTGTGTTCTAAGTGTATCACTGCATACAGGGAATTTCACCCTAGAGGTGTTCTTTGGCTATTTGAACTGTTATTCTTGAAAAACACATAAGCCTCCAGTTTTCTCCATGGGTCTGTAGGTGATTTTAGAAGTGGATAATAAATAAATAAATGATAAAAAATAAAAATAGAGCTTATCCTGGGAAAATAACACCAGCATCTTACAGCTGATCTGATCTCTCCCCTTCCCACTGTCCCACAGGAAATTCTGACTTCATGTTTATTTTCCTTTCTTTAAGATGCTGACTTGAAAAACAAAAAGAAAAGGCATCCCAGTTGCAGCCAAGCTCAATCCGCACAGAAGCAGCTCGACAGTACATACTGCAAAGGATTCCAGCGGATTTGCAAGTGAGAGGCAAAAACAAGACAGAAAGTAGCAGAGAAAATTCTTGTATTTACATGAATATGGACCTTCTACTCATGCTATTGTAGGAGAAGGAAAACAAACTAATATTTAAGTGTGTTGGGCCAAGCTCACCACTGACATAAGTATACCAAAAGCATCTAATAGTGGAGCCAATCTTGGTGCTGTTTAACATGTGAGTAAGGAGTCGCCATGTATGAAGCCAGTCTTCACTAGGCTTACTGAGTCTAAGGTAGGTTGAGCAGCAGCAGAGGAGGGGAGCTGGACTTTTGTTTTGTGAGCACAGTCATACCTTGGGGGTGGAAAGTTCAGGGCAGCCTCCCTGCTCTCCCCTCTGGAGCTCTGGGAATCCTGCCTCATCCCTCCGCTCTGCACAGGGGTCAGGGATGCCTGCAGAGAAGCGGCAGGGGTGGAGGGGAAGCAAAGACAGCAGACTTCCTCTCCCTAAGAAAATAGAGTTATTTTTGTGGGTATGAGAGTTGGTCATTGCTCCACGTTAGGGTGTACCCTTCGTGCCTAACCCCTTCCCCAGGGCATGGGCACCCTCTCCATTTAATGGTAATAAAGCTCTCTGTGAAAAAGCTGACTATATTTTTTTAAAAGACTGTCAGAGAAACAAGAAAGGCAGTTCAAGAGAGATTTCCCTCCATCAGACAAACTCCAAGAGGAGCTCTGCACACATAAAATACCCCTATAATTTCCACTGGTTCCTTTGGGAAGGTTCAGCATTTTGTATCCGAAGGCCCATGATCAGCAAAGCATCTTGGCTCCTAACTCCTCATTTGAAGACTGAATTCCAGCTGAAGTCAGTGGGGAGTTTAAACAGGAGTTGGGAGATTCAATATTTTCCTGAGTATTGGCCACCAATATCAGTGCACTGCTTAACTCATAAACTATATTTACAATTATTGCTCATATTCATCCACTGACACGTTTCAGGTGCTTATAGATGCTTCTAATAGTATGCCATAAATCACCCTAAAGAGCTGGGATACAATTTTTAGAGTTCAAATGGGAATACTCACTCGATGTGAGTGTTTGCAGGATCAGGACCTATTTTCCAGAACAGGTGCTTAAATGAAATGATGAAGTCATTATAGTTGAGCAACTTAATACAGAGAAATAGCTCACATTATTCTAGTACCTATAAGGCTCTGGAATAAATGTCTAAATTAAAAATTTGAGAACTTATTAGGCAGAAGGATTAGACCTGGCATTTCACTTGGAGATCATTTTGCGGATGTGGGAAAAAATTAACTTATTTTTGTGCATATACAGGTATTTTTTGCCACCTGGAAAAACTGCATGGTTTTGACATCAGTTCTACTTTTTTTCTGCTTTTGAGTTTGCTTCTTTTTTATGCTGCAGACCTCTTTCGTGCTATGAAAATCAAGGTTTGCTCTTGAAACAGGCATGTGTTCAGGAAAGTACAAAACGTCTATCGGAAAGGCAATATAGTGCACTCTTTGTGGTTGAGAGTGTGGGAAACTCCATTTAACTCATTTTCATGACAGAAGCACTGAACCACATTAACACAGAAGGAAGAGGTAGAAAACATTTAATGGTATTGCAACGCTGTGTTTATTCTTAGCTAAGCCTACACAGCTTCCAAATGAGCCCACTATGCAACGTGACTACATAAGGTTAACTGCTGGGTACATTAAGCAAAATGCTCTCTCTTAGATGCTTGTTTAAGTCATCATTTCTGATCATTTATCAGACTTAATGTGCTACAGCAGACTGCAGGTCACAATGTGTCATTTCCAAAAGAACTTTGACTTTTCCCTTTCCAGGGTCAGGAGCCGGTAATGTTTAGCTGAAATGACTGCATTGCACTTCATAGCTTCCAGTGGATCCACTGAGGCTTTGGAGAACCATTCTCACAAGACCAGGGTGCTGGCTCCAGTTATTTGGGTATTAAAATCTGAGGGAACTGTTGAAGTACAGGCAATCAGCTGAGATTCAAGCTGGCTGCAAAAAAGCTCACTTCCTTTGCTGGGAAAAGATCATGAGAAGTACAGGAAGGATAATTATTTTTCCAAACTGATAGTAGGAGTTCTCTCTGGGGAGAAACACCAAAAACAAGCATCCCCCATCTCTGGAGGTTTATTTTCATGAAATTCAATAACAAATTGAAAAAGTTTGGAGTACAATTTTAACATGCTATGTGAGTGTTTCTCCAGTTAAAGGTAAAACAATGGAGCTATTTGTCTGGTGAGTTGTACAGCTAAGTGAATTATTTGCAGCAAAAAGTTTGTTTGATGACTTTTATTCTCCTTTCTTAATCTAGAAACTAAGTAGGTTTTTCAGATTTATAATTTTTGTAACAGGTTAGGATCACATCAGTGAGGATTAGACAAGGATAAGACGGAGATGAACAGACATTTTCTGTTGTCTCCCATTTCCTCTTTATATGCTGTGCTATAGCCTGTTTTCAGTTGTGTTTGTGGCTCCGTAGTAGACAAAGAGGAGTGGCTATATTAAAATCATAAATCATGGAACTAGCATAATATGCTCCAAGTATGATGACATGCTTTTTTTACTATGTATCAATTCTTTACTCACATCCTACATGGATGCATAAATAATCTAGGTGAAGATGGCACTACTGCATCTGTTATCTAACACTTCTCATTATAAGATTTTGGTGCTGATAGTTTTACCAGTTTTAAGCCATTCAGGAATGAGTTGGTTACGGTTTGTTTGGTTGGTTGGTAGGTTTGGTTTGGAGATTTTTTATTTGATTTGGTTTGTGTGTGTTGTATTTTTGTTGTTGTTGGGGTTTTCTATTGTTGTTATTTTTTGTTGTTCTGTTGGGTTTTGTTTGTTCATTTCTTTTTGTTTTGTTTTTCCTGGGGTACCCCCTTGGCATTGACTGGTCTTTGGAAATGTTTCGGCTAACGTGTTCTGGTGTTTCTAAGAGATTTGGGGAGAATACATTGCTCTTTGCAGGCTAAAAAAAGTTCTTCAAATAATTCATTGACAAGCATTACATATCTGTACCTTGGGAAAGATGGCTGAGATTTGCATTAGGGAAGTGCCTTTTGCCAATCCTGTGACAATTTGCTGAAACAGTAAAATTTTTGAAGTGCCTCTTTGTTCAAAGAGTGACTGCTGAGTCCTCCAGAGGCTCTGTCTACTTCCGTGCAGCCAGTCAGTAGCAGTGATCCTGTCTCAGACTGTAGATGTTGATCAGGACTCTCTCAGGTAATGCAAGAAGATGGAGCAAAGCAGTTAGGAGGTGGAGCTGCAGGTTGGAGACTGGTTAGGAGGAGGGAGTGCTGAGAACTTCATGGTATACCTGGCTGAGAAGGTAGGTTCATCCTAGCTTCTCAGTCATTGAGTTAATATCATGGAAGAATTCAAGAAGTGCTTAAGAAGGAAGGGGTATTCTTATAATTAGGTCCTTATACAAGCTGGTGTACATTAAAGAAATTCAAGGAGACACCCTACATAAGTTGTGGAAGTGAAAAATATTGACTAGCCACTCTGCCCCCAAGTGGGATGCAATTCCCATCACAAAATAGTACGCAACACTGACTTAAAAGCCACTTCATAACACTGCATGTTCAAGGGGGCAGGATGGATTGTTGTTGTTTGAGGATCTTGGATTTCTCATATCTTCAAAATTCCTTTGTTTTTTACCTTGATAGTATTCTTCTAGAGCAATGTTCTGCATTGTAGTAATTAACTAACAATCATCGTGTAATACAGGAGGTCCAAGAGAGGAATCCAAACCACAAATTCTGAGGGAAATTATGAAACAAACAAACAAGCCCCACTGAGGTTGTAAGGATCATTTTCTTCCTTTTCAAATGTTCATTACTCTTACGTGGGTACATTTTAAAGGCAACAGAACAATACAAGGAGATCCTCTGTGAGGAATTTCTAGACCTGGACAGTTACAAAAAGTTACCTCTCTCAGGATGTTCAGAAACAGAGATTGTAATTTAGAAAGTAAAAGATTTAACAGAGAACTGCATTTGAAAAGCAACTTGCATTTAATTGTCTCTCTAATGAAGCTGGTTTTCCCATCTGTGAAGGAAAAAGTTGGTAAGTTGGTGAGGATGGAAATACATGAATAAAGGAAAAAAAGATCTAATTAATTCACAAAGAAATAACAAGGTAAAATGAAAATTTTCCCCACCCATTCTCCTTCTTTCCTCCCTCAAAGAATAATAAACACAATAGAAGAGAGATTTTTTAAAATTAAATATTTACTGTCAACACAAAAGACATATCTTTCTCCAAAGAGAATTCACTCGTTGGCGTTTCAACTACTTAATATTGCTTTAGTGTCTGAAGTGTATAGGCATAGAATCACAGAATCATTTAAGTTGGAAAGGACCTTTAAGATCATCACATCCAGCCATAAATCTAATATTGCCAAGTCCACCACTAAACCATGTCTCTAAGCACCACACCTATGTGTCTTTTAGACACCTCCAGGGATGCTGACTCAACCACTTCCCTGGACAACCTGTTCCAATGCCTGACAACCCTTTGCATGAAGAAATTTTTCCCAATATCCAACCTAAACCTCCCCTGGGCAACTTGAGGACATTTCTTCTTGTCCTATCACTTGTTACGTGGGAGAAGAGACCAACACCCTCCATGCTATGATCTCCTTTCAGGTAGCTGTAGAGAGTGATAAGGTCTCCCCTCATCCTCCTTTTCTCCAACAGCCCCAGTTCCCTCAGCCACTCCTCATGAGACCTGTGTTCTAGACCCTTCACTGACTTTTTTGCCCTTCCTTGGAAACGCTTCAACACCTCAATGTCTTCTTACAAAGGGAGTAATTGTGGGATTACTGAGTTACAAGAGAATGAATTCAACACCCAGCCAGCAGCAAGAAGCAGGATAAACCATGGGAAAAGACAGGAATGGAAAGAGTCAGTAAGTCAAGAGCTCTTTCTGTCTTCAAAAGATCTTAACATTATTTTTAAAACTGATTGTTTACTACCAGGTACAAAGTGGCACGTAAGGCATAGACTTACATAGGCTTGAAATATTCTTTCAAGTTCAAAGCAGTCTGAGGCATCTCTAAATGCCAAGGATATTCACAGATTTCATAACACTGAGAACTTATGTGCCACAAAGTGTTATTTGAACAGATACTTCTGCATGGTCAGTATGGTTTGTTCATTCCTGATTTCCACAGTGAGAAACTCAAGAGAAGTGTTTTTACATCTGCATTTTCAGAGTGGAGTTCTGTGATCTCTCCACACCACTGAGAGGAAAATAATTTTTAGGCAGGTATTTAAATTGGATGTCTAAAATTTGATAACTGAGCATCTCAAGGTATAGGGGAAAAGTGTGTTGCATTATTTCTCTTGCCTTATTAAAAAGTTATCCCATACTTTTCAGCTGTGGGAACATAATTTAAGAGTTAGAAACGCCATATGAAAATTAAATGAAATAGAAAATCCATCATAAATCAGTTCCAATCCACATGTTTACATGAGGGTTTTTAAAAAATTTATCTCTTCTCTTTTTTAAAAAAAAAATGATACATTGCTTTTTCCTCAAAATTTCAACAACTGCAAAAAAAGCACCGTAATTTGGCAGAAAGCTGGACTGTAAAACTTCAGCCTTATAGGCGAAAGTTTTGGAAAGTTATGAGCAAATGAAAACAGAGGCTTAGCATGGAAATGCATAGGCATCCTTAATTACAGCTGTTGGTAGCTCTCCAGCTATATTGCGAATGACATATGTTTTTTCTACTTAAAGTCCTAATCCTGTTAGTAGATGTGTCAGCATGGAGCCCTGCAGCTGTGGCATGTTCCCCCAGCGTTGGAGGGACGTCTCATGAGCAGAAGAGTCTTCACAGTGCTTCTGTCTGCACTGTAGACGTCAGCCGTGGACGGCTGTGAACACTGAGAGTGTGTAAGAATAGAAATCTGTGAATGGTGCTAATGGCTAATGTGATCAGTGACATTCCAGTGGTGTTAAAGCAGTCAAAACTGAATGTGGAAACAGATAATTAATTCCATGAGTTTAGGAACACAGCACTGGCAAGGGTTTAGGGTCATATATAACATATAGAGTGCATTAATAAAAGATGAAGATTGAGTGATAAACCACCCAAGCTGTGTAATAATCCCACAAGAAAATATTTTCTGGAACATCTTACTGAAATTAATCTTATGGAGAGAACTGGATTAAAGTCTGAACTATATGTTTACTGGCTATTGTTAAAGACAATGTGAAATCACTGACAGAAACTTCCAGTTATGTTTATGGTCATGTTATTTCCAGAACACATGATTGCAACATCATTATTGTGGGTCCAGAAGCCCAGTAAATTTGGGGACTTTTGCATGAAGAACATTGTAGAGAAGACCATTGGGCAACCACATCAGATATGACTGAATAAGGTAATCTTTTGGTCTTGATTTACAGGAAACCTCATCTGTTGTAAAGATTGCTCAATCAACTTTTCAAGTTATTAAAACCAAATGTATGTTAGAAAACATCTCTGATGTAAAGCTACGCTCCAAGTCCTGATGACTCAGTGGAGAAGGCTTGAGAAAGGGGAAGAAAGAAAGGTGGGAGGGTAATGCGGTGCAAGGGCATCATCCCCTATGGGTCCTGCACTTGTTGACATGCCCACATATCCCAGTGGGTACATGGAGAAAATTGCTTCCTGTGCTGCTGAAAAGTTGTACATACTCAAAGATGGAAAGTGAAGGCTTTTTCCCATCATCAGCACTTGCTGTTGGCTACCAAAGCAGGCAAACAAGCACTTTTTCATTTTCTCCTTTGATAGTACTGAGTAGTAATCTACAAGTTTGAGATTGCCCATAATTTGGCCAAAATCAATAGCAGGTGGGTTATTTCAAACTGTGCCTCATTTTTTGTGTTTGTACAACATCAACACCTTTAATCTTGTTTATAGTGACAGGGAAAATGCTCACTCACTGCAGCCTCTTTATAAGGCCAGTCTGGGTTGAACAAACATTAATTAGTTAATATTTGTGTAACACTTTAAAAACTTAAAGACTGTGTAAGTGCTAAAGATTACTATTATTTTTGAGAGCCAAACAAGAATTTAGTGAGCTACGCTGAAAAGAGTTGCTATAATAAAAATGTTAGAAGTATGGTTTAAAAAAATATTGTGAAGCGTAAAATAAATAGAATTAAAAAAAATGTGAGGTGTCTCTTTGCATTCAAACTACCATGAAAGCTACTCAAGCAACGTTTCAAAAAAATTTGCAGAATATCAATTTTATTCCCATTTTTTTTTTTTTTTATTACTCTGCATTTTAAGAATGATCCCTTACAGTCTTAGAAACACTATGGGAAGTGTGCATTTCAAAGACAACTACTGTATAACTGCCAGTAAGTTTTGTATTCCAGCATGTGCTAATGATTTTTTTTTTTTTTAGAAAGAATATTCTGAGAGCCCCGTGAACTTTTATATATCATAATAATGAAACAGAAACACTTTTTTTGGTGCCAAGTTTCTACTAAATCAGTCTTCAGGAAAAAAAAAATCATCCCACTACAGTAAGAAGGATTTTAATAGAAAGCTTTACAGTGGGTCTGGCAGGGGATGCTCTGAAATAATGAAAATGTATAGAACAAACTCCAATCTTAAACAACAGTGGCAGTTGATTAGCAAAGCAGAATAAGATTTTTAAAGAGATTTATATCTCTGTTTAATAGTCTTCTAGGAAATCTGTTTTATTATAGCTGCTCATAGAAAGGCCACTGCTCTCAGTGCTTGTTATTCACTATTGCTATGGAAAGGAACAGCCAGAGCATCCCTCACATCTTCCCTGTAATCTGTAAAATCAACAGCTAGCCTGGATCTTTCACATGACTTAGTCATATGTGGATTAGATTTAGGAAAAAAAAAGGCTAACGAAACAAAGATAAAGTAAAACTGAGGCTGAGAACTTGACACAGGATATTTAAAGTCTGAGTATCTTCACAGCTGAAAGTTGTACAACACTATTTTTCTTCCTCCCACACTAGGAATTTACTATATCCTCTGAGCTGCTTAGATCCCATTTCTCTAGTTTATCTCATTCCTGTTCAGGGCCCTGGATCCTACTCATGTCCCCAGGCTTGTCTCGGTATTTTATCCAGTGACTGTTTAATGCTGATCACACAAAACTCCTGAGAGCAGACATGCCGAGGACTTGCGTTTCACGAAGACTTGGCATTGCAGTCTGCCTTGCCCTTTCTCTGATGCTCACTCAGTATTTCCATCCTTCCTTCACAGGGGCATGACCAGAGCCAAACTGGGGGAGATGCCATTGTTTTGTGCTCTTCTGGGCTCTAAAACAAGAAGATGACGGGAAAAATGACGACTATGTCCACCTCCTCCTCCTTGCACCTCTCTCCTCTGTGGTCACACCGCTGAGATCTGAGGCCCATCCATATGCAGAGGTTTTGAGCTGGCACAGCGGTGTTGTTGGAGAGGATATAGGGAAAAGCCTTCAGAGGGCAGTCAGCAGGCTCCCAGATTCCTGGGGCACATGACATTCTTCTGAGGACCTGGTCCTTAGTGGCTTGTGACCCCTCTCTTCCAGTTGGTAACTGCAGTCACATGCTTTTGCACATCATGGCAGAAAGTTGTTACTATCACTGTGTGAAAGTCAGAAGAAGGTAAGAAAGTAAGAGGAGATCTAAAGCCATCAAATTACGCCTAACCTCTTTAGTTCTGCAAATTACTGATCCAAGATGAACTCATGACTCATATCAGGTTCTCAAGATCCCTGTGTCAGCTCCTTACAGGAAGAAGTCACCCATGCCACTGTGGCACTTGACACAGGTTCTCTCTGATGATGTTCAGACAAGTTGGTTATGATGTTTGAAAATGTTTCCAGAGGAAGCTGCAAATGTGCAGAAGCAGCTCAGGAGCTGTGCAGCTGGGGCAAAGGTACACGAGATCGCTTCCTGACACCAGTGGAACAGAGACTTGTGCACCTCTCTAAAAGCAGGACACTTCTGGCACTTTGGCTAAGGATGGAGGCAACACAGACGATCACCTCTATTTGAAAAGCATTAAATGATTAAAAGCAAATGTAGAATGTGTTTAGAAAATAAATTATTCCAGACCTGTATTTCTGACTATTTGGTATGAAAAATACGTAAATGAAGAAGTGTATATGCTTATGGAAATCTGTGGGCGAAAACACACAACAGTTCTGGCAATTAAGGGACGGCTCTGAACTCTCACACCTTAGAAGTGCTTAGTTCACATTTTAAAATAGTGATTTTAATACTCTATGGTACCATTCTTACTTTTTTACTAATGTGTAATTCTTTCTCTGCTGTTGAGCTTTTTATCAGAGACATTACGCTGTGCAACAGCTTAAGCACTTCTGCAGTTAGCAAGGTTTCTGGTTTAACATACTTTGTTTTTAAGAACACAAAACACTCAGCTCTTCCTTTTTCAGTCTTTTTTTGCAAGTTACTAGCCCCCAAAAACCTTAGAAGAGATTTTATGTGGTGTGGTTTGGGAAAAACTAATGTGGAGGAGGTTGGAGGCCACAGGGAAACATTAATAGTTCTCTTCAGTTGTGTTTTCTTTTAACCGTTAGAGCCTAATGAGAGCACTGCTGTGAAAGTTTGGATACAGTTTTGGCAAGGCTGTGCTGATCCATCAATGAGGCCTCCTTGCTGAAATGAACACCTCCAGTAAGCTTTTAATGGTCTTTGTAAACAAACAGAATAATTCCCACTAACTGCAGAAATGAGTTCCATATTTATTTATTTTACTTCACAGCTCCTATTAAGTTGATTTAATAAAATTCAGTGCATAATGTTTTTTTTAAAACAAACCTTAAATAAACTGGACCTGGGTACTGAACTCTGCATGGTGCTGCTGATATTAGTGTGTTCAAAAGTGGCCATAAGGCTCCAACCGTATCTGGTTGGTGAAACCAAGTCTGAAACTCCATGAGACAATAAAGATGATTTTAAAGAGCCTAATACCTGACCGAAATACAACAATCACATGATAGCTGGGCAAGGGGTGGGGGGAAAGGCTGGGTAGCTGGTGGCTCAAGAGGTTTGGCTCATCCAGGTATCCCACAGCCCCATAGCTCTGTGTCTGGGCCTCCCTCGGTTGATGCACAGGTCTTTGTCCCTTCTTGCTCCCTGGTTTAGTACCTGGCAGTCACAGTGTATGGGCATGCAGGACCTGACTTTGCCCCAGCCTTGTTATTACTGGGAAAACTGACTTCTGGCTACCCTGCTGAAAGAAGCTTTGGGCCATCTTTTTAATAGAAGGTGTGACAAACTGGATTGTGTCTTAAATTAGGAAATGGATGTAATTTTTTGGAGCAGTGGGCATTCTCTAGAGCAGGGGTGTCAAACTCATTTTCACCAGGGGCCACATCAGTCTCGCTGTTGCCTTCCAAGGGCCAAATGTAATTTTAGGACTGTATACATTTACCCCTTGGAAGGCAACTGTGAGACTGATGTGGCCCCTGGTGAAAATGAGTTTGACACCCCTGCTCTAGGGATACCTGTGACTTGCCTTGCTCCCCAAAGATCTTTTCCAAAGGAGAGAAGAAATGTGAAGCTGAAGATCCAACTATTTATGGTGAGAGATGAAAAAACGGGAACAAAAACCCTTTGAATTTCTGGTACTTAGAGAAGAAAATCAGGATCCAGAAATAGTCCCAGTGCCAGGAAACCAGGGAAAACTCTTTGCTGTATAGGTTTCTTTCTGCTTTGGGCTTTATATTTTTTATTTGTTTGCTTCTTGTTTTCAGGTCACATTGCCAAGTCAAGTCTGAACCCTTCTTTGTTGGAATTTACCAGGGGATCCAGTTGTAGAAGAGGTTATGGAACAAAGTGACAAACTCCACCATCAGAAAACAGCAAGACCAGGTAGTGTTTAAAGGGAAGCAAAGATAGAATAGCTGAAACACCAAGGGTACTGTGTAACTTCTTGCTTAAAATTGTACTGGTACTTGAAGTTTGGAAGGAGGCACATGTGATGCTGATTTCTAAAAGAACATTGTGAGATATTGAAGAAATTCACACCTTGGAGACCTCATGCCCATGTCAGGCAAACTAAGACAAACTATAACAAAGAGAAGAGTTAGAGAATACCTTGCAACACATGATTTCCTGGGGAAGAGTCAATGACAATTTGATACAGGGATGTCCCACCTGAAAAGCCAGTTAGAGTTCTCTGAAGATAGCAGCAAGGATGTGATGATCTATCTGATAAATGTGGGTTTTCAGCAAAATCCCTCATCAGAGACTCTAAGAGCAATTGAATGCTGTGGTGTAAAAGGAAGGCTGCTTAATAGCTGAATATAGGGACACTATTTAGGGTTTTCCCCAGGGATCTGTGCTAAGATGTGCTGTAAAACATGTTCATAAATGACCTAGAAGCATGGTGGCAAATGATAACATGGGCTGAAGTTGGTAAGTTATTATTTGTAGCAAGGATCCTATGCACTTGTCCTATGTATAAACACATGAGTTTTATTCTTTCGTTTCTCTTTGAGCAACCAATACGTGGTACTAAGCACGCTGAGCAGTGATCATGGACCATCCATAAAGCTGCTCCCCACACAGTGCCTCAGTTCTTATGGGTCATCAAATGACCTGGACTGTGGGCAGTGGTGCTGTTCAGGAGTCCGGTTGAGTTCTCCATACTCAGTGTTCAGTTATTTGTCTCTCCTACCTTTACAAATACCACAAAAGACACAGGAAATTAACAGGGTGCAGGTTAAAAGAACAGCAGTCTGATCCTTTCTTTGACCTCCTGGATGCCCATCACCTGTGTAGAGGGGCAGCAGGGATATCATCTCCTGAATGGTCTTACTGGCTGAGAGGAAAACTGTTGGCTATAGAGCAAAGAAAGTCATCTGAGATCAGCTCTCAAATGACTACAGCAACTGCCTTTCCACCATACAATGGCTAGTGGTCTTTCTTACCAATCTTTGTGCAGATTCCCATGAACTTTGCCTTTCCCTTCTCCATTCCTGCTCTTCATTCCACACTACGAAGCACAAACTTCTGTAGCCAGAATTTGTTTCCCTGTTGTCTTTCTAAGACACAATGTCGCATTTGTACCTTAAGACCTACTGAAAGCCTATTGCACTGTACGTGATCTATATGGACCAGGAACCAATGTTGCCCACACAGTGAAGCCATTTATGGGGCCATGCCCTAGTACTCCAGTAGCTGAGATATTTTAAGGTAATAAACATCATACCACAGCTTCAGTGTCACAGTGTGAGCCAAATTTTTGCCCCAGGAAGAGCTTAGGAGAGTGAAGACACTAAGCTTAGGACTTACTGAGGTGAGGCTAAAGGTTTATGCAGAGGTTCCACACATAACTTACAGGCTTTTAAAGGTATGACCTGGTTGACGCTGGTACATTTAGATTGCTATATCAGTTCAGCAGTGAAATATTCATGTCCCCCAGCTGACACTGTGATACTGGAAAACTCCCTTGGAATGGGCAGAAAATAACTGTTGTTGGCTTAACTCAGCAAGGTCTGACTTATAGCCAAGGGGATGAGCCCATTTGGCCTGCTGCCTTTTCCCTGAAGCAATGAACAACTGTTTGGGCGATGGGTTCAGCCCACACAGCTGAACACCTCCTCTTGCCTGTAGACGGCTGATACTGGCCAGGAGTAGAGCCACCACTGCCTTCTGCTGATGTGCAGGGAGCAGGGTAGGAAGCACATCTCACAGAAGGAGCTGGTCCAGCTTCCATGCCCAAATACTGACCTGTCTGGCTGATAACACAATGCTGTCTTGCATCATGGCTGTGTGACTAGGCCAGCAACAGGAAAACTATGGAAATATGCTGCATTTCTCTCAGAGAGCTCTGTGCACTATAGCAAAAGTGATTCCCTGGTGCTGGCAAGGCCATCTAGCTGTGTTACCCATATACAGGGAGATGGATGAGCTTTTCTTGGTGAAGAACAGAGACAGAGGGATAATGCTGTTTTTCTCACTTCTTCCACCGTTTTTTTCAGTCAGCTTTAGGCAACCTCCTTCATTCCTCTGTGTTTCATTTCTCCCACTGTAAAATAAGACTAACAATGCCACACTGCCTCACAGGGAAAGATCTGGTATTTGTGAATCTCTGGAAAGAGGTGTGAAGAGGTAAGTCAGGAATATTGGCAGACTGCAGTTCAACACCTGTAGATATCCACTCGTTTGTGTGTGTTGGGGACCAGAAACACAGGTGGGAGCTGCCCACAGGGACCACTGGCTCATCGCAGGGCTGGTGCCAGTACCGGAGGAGCACAGCATCAACCATGGTGCAGTGGCCACCTAGGAGTTGAGGACACCCAGGAAGATTTCTCAATTGAATTTTAAGAGGCAATTCCCATCCTGCTTACTTTAGGTTTATGTAGGGTTTATTTATATACTCCTGTCCCTGCTGAGAGTGCCCTGTGACTCCAGTTTTCTGACCCATGCTAGAAAACCCCTCCTCCTCCTCTGAATGACACTCAATCCTTTCCTCAAAGCTGAGCAGGGTTCAGAGCACTTTCCTGAGCAGGGAGGGTCTTTCAGCACAAACTGAAGCAGATCCATGAATCAGGGCCAGGACGCCACGTTTCTCAAGGGTGACGGTCACAAAGAGGCGTTTCAGGGCTTGAAGTGAAGATTTATGAGCACAGTCTTGAGAAGGGAGCACAGGCAGTTCACTGCGGGCCCCACAAAAAACCCAGCCCCGTTTGTGTTTAAACTGGACTGCTCAAAATGAAGGCATTGTGCACGCCTCCAGTAAACAAAGAAAGAGATATCTGGAAGTGATAAAGCTCAGATTGATAAAAACTTCCCTTCTTCTAGACAGAGGCCACACATACTCTAAATAAAATGTGCCACTTAGGAGATGATTTGTGTTGATAAACCTCGATCACGTTGTTTTTCCAAATGTTCTCTCCCAGTTGGGAATTTCACACTTGGGCAGGTTCCAGCCGTGGCCTCACTGAGTGCCAGCCTCCTTCCCTGACCTGACCTGCTGTTATTTATACTGCTGTTTACACATTTCTTAACAACCTATGCAAACGGTCTCTAATTACTTTTGCTTATGGCGGTGGTGGCAGCGTGGAGGTCCAGGCAGGCTCTGAAGCATTGCCAATGTTGTGCTGTTTGTTGACACAGTTCTTCTCCCGCCATGGCAGCAGGTCGGAGGGAGGGTGATGCGATGGCTAATCGTAGCTGGGGACACAGTCCCGCAAGGCTGGGACTGTGCTGTAAACAGTCAAAAGAATAAATAACCTGAGTAAGAATCAGCTTTCAAGAGGCTTGCTCCAACCATGAGACTCACCCTAGAGGCATCATTGATCTGTTATATATATATATATATATATATATATATATATGTATATCTATATATGTATACATACACAGAGAGGGGGAGAGAGAGAGTTTGGAGTGGTACATTTTAGCTATGCATGTGCATCTCCATGGATGCAGAGTTGTTTTGAAAGTAACTTAGCTTGGATGCAATCTGGATGCCATGCTACATCTCCCTTCCCTTTGAGGCCAGAGCTCAGGAGAGTTAAACAGTAATACTCTTTAAATTAGTGTACCACTCTAAGTTACAGCATTTATGTTGTATCTTTGCTAAACACATGATTGGGAAGGATTTGTATGGGCTTTGTACCCCAAACATCTTTGACTTTAAAAGACAATGCATACAGTTACTCTGAAAAGGAGGCACAAAGTCTGTAGATTGAGTATTATTTCTGGTTTACTGAATAATACATTTTGTTTCAGACCAAATGGCTTAATTAGTACCTTGGAAAGCTACGTAAACTCGACATAAATTATGAGGGTGTTGCCCTCTCTGATTTACTCTGTTTGAATACCTTGAGGGCCTCCAGCCTGCGTGGACTTAAAAATACTAGCATTTGTTTCCATTAAAGTAATATTTTTAAAGCCTGGACAGGGTGTGGGAGTGCTGATTTGCCTTGATTAGCCACAGATACCCCACAAGAAAAATACAGTTTGTGAAACTGTTTTTTTCAGTTTTCATTGAAAAACCCCACCTCATTCCTTCCTTCCCGCTCCATCCTCTGATGTCCCCAACAACAATACTGCAATGCAGCACTGTGTATCTGAAAGTTTGTGAAGGGTTGTGTATCTCAAAGGGTGGACAAAGCTCCAAGGGTTTGCGCAGCTTGTAGCTAACTTTTAGACCACTGATGTCTATAAGCTAGGTACTCAACTCTGCACATGAAATCCTTTCCTTACAAATGATGTTTGACACATCAGTCTATGAAACTGATTGCACCAGGCTTTGGATTTGTATTTATTTACTAACATGCTTGAGATTGCAAAAGCAAACTAAGGATGGTTCACAAGAGTGTTTCCAGAATACGAAAATGCATCATTTAATGACAACAAACAAACACTGCAGCCAGAAAGTTGACAACTCTGGCAAAGCTGAGACATTTTCATGCTGCTGCCACAAGCCTGGGGACAAACACCATACATGGCTTGCTCTCTGTCCCAGACACTGATGTACATGTATCAGAGAAACAACAAGTCAATTAGGCAGGGGTAGCCAACAGTATAGCCCATACTTCGAGAGGAGTGTCAGGAGATCAGCCCGGACTACTTATTATCCCAGACCCTGAGCCAAGCTCTCTATCCCTGGACACGTTCATTTTAGCATTAGATAATGTGTACAGTGTGGTTTGAAGAAAGTGCCAGACGTAAGCTCTTTATTAAGCAAATCTTATGCAGACTGAGGCCACCGTTTTCACTGCTACTGAAGTACAATCATACACAAGTGCTGCAAATTTGGTAGCATCTCTGCAGTAACGACAGTGCAAGCGAAGAAGTGCTTAACTCTGGCCTACCGGAGATGCCAGCACAGGTGCTGTGTTAGAGGTGCCAAGGATGCTCAGAGAAAGGACAATATGCCTGGTCTTCGTATCCCACACAGGACCAGCATGGCTGACAGCTAGAAAAGTAGAATTTTGTGGTCTGGATTTGTTCTTCTGATTCTGTGCAGTGCTCATCTCCGGGGAGGAACCAAGACACAGGCATGAGCATCTCACGCTGATGTTTTTGTTCCCTTTCAAAGGGGGCTCACAGCCTGCCTGTGGTGAAGCTCCACACTGATGTTGCTTCTCTCCTCCTGGGAGTGCCCACCATTGCACCTCCACCTGCCAAACAACTGTTGGAGAACTCAAATTCGTCATCCTTTCGTTTCCTCTCCCTGGTTGTGACCATCTCTCCTCTGCGTTGCGTAGGCTTCCCACAGCAGCCGGCTGACCTCTCCCACCACGGGAAGGTGTTATCAGCCCGCAAGGAGTGGGCTTGCTGGGATATGGGGCTCGTCCCACTGATTCAAGGAGGCAGATCTATCTTACAGCTTATCTCCCGGTTGAAGCCTCCTCCCTTTCTGACAGTTATTTCTAGGTCTGTATTTCATACTCATCACCAGCACCAGGAGTGAACCTTTCCACAGAAAGATAAGTGGCATCAAATTAAAGAACATTAAATGCATGTCTTCCCATATTTAAAGAGCCAGTAGCAATTCGTATATCCTGGACATGCCAGAGATGGTAAAATCTAATCACTTTCCATGCTTTAAATACTGTGTAAACATGAGGTAACTGTTCTTATATGTGAAAAATGATGTGCCTCATGTCAAGAATGTATCAAGACTGAATTTTTAGCTTTGTGAAAAATTATCGAGCCCAGCCCCTGCTCAGCAAATCTTTCCAGACTCGAATAAGTCGCTAAAACAAATAAAGCTGTTCTTATTTATGAGACTGAGAGTTTATCTTGATTAGATATAAAGGATGTAAATAATGGGTCTCTTTTAGACAACTTCTAACATAAAAGAAATAAACTATATATCTATCTGTTTTCAGTATATCTAAAACACACTCATCAGCCACTGCAAAACATGCTCTTGATAAATGAAATACATGCAGTTAATTGCAGCCATTTTTCCCTTAAAAACCAGAAATCCATCTTTGCTTTTTTTTTTTTTTTTTTTAGAAAGGAAATAACAGCAAAATATACTATTAGTTGCAAAATATAATCTGTTAACATCAAAGCTAATGGTTTACTGACTGACTTTTCCGTCCGCTGTTTCAAGGTTTTACATGTCTGCAAGCATTTCTTCAGCAATTATTAAGATAAAGTAATAGAGGAACAAAGTTTTAGTCTTTCATCATTGCTAAGGGAATGATGAATCACACCAGCCCTGGACTCAAGGCACGATGTGGGCAAGACTGGTGGGTTTCCTCGCCTTAACACTCAATTTTCAGGGACCATATGTCTAGCAAAAGACCTCGAATAAAACAACATTAAGGACAAGGGAGAAGAGCTTGGGAGCACGGTTCCTTCAGGGGGGATACATTTGTCTCTGACTTATTTCATCATGCAGCTTTTTTGATGATAATTTCCAGCCATGGGTAGTGAGATAACATGAACTCTGAGTCACACAGACAAAAATGAGATGGGCTGTCTTACAATCAGAAACAGGTGAAAAGAAAGGAATACATTACAGTCTTCAGTTTGCCATCGGCCGTGTGGTCTTCACACTTTTCCAGTGAAGTGAAGGCTCATGTGCAGGCCAGGTGAATGCAACAAGTCTCTCTTTCCTCTGAGCTGTAATCTTGTTTTTTCTTTCTGAGTTCTTTTTCCCCCATGGCATCAGTAGGAGATTCTCTGACAGATTTACTGTCAACTGTCACCATCTGTGAAAGACCTCATTGTCTTCAGTTTAAAGGACAGGTATTAAAAATAAATAAAATATTGCTGGAAATATTCTTGTAAAGGCTATCGGCTTCTATTTGCAGTGCAGCAGTTCCTTAACTTCAGTACCAGACCATCTGCAGCTTCTTGTATGTAATAATGCATTACCTACAGTATTACAGTCATGTATTTTGCACAGTATAGAGCACAGAATTTGGCAGTTCCTTCGGCAGGGCTTCATTCAGCAAATCCCAAACTTCTCATTGACCAAGAGCATGACCTTTCAGCCAGCCAGCCAATGTTTATATCAGGGATACAGAAGACCTCAAAGAAATAGTTCCAGTGGTTAGTAAACAACATTGTGAAACATCAGGATGTGTTACCATAGACCAAAATGGGTCTTGTCAGGGCTGACAGCCACTAGAACCTGGTAAGATTTTACCAAGTTAAAATTCTCTGCCATTGTAAATCTCCCATACAGAGGAAGAACAGTTAAGCCTCTTTGTAGCTTTCTCTTTGTTAAAATAAGAGTCATGAATTTATTTGGACTCTCTCAGGAAATCTGGTTTTCTAGACTGTCTCCCTTCTCTTCTTTGAGCCCTTTGAATTTGTCAATATCCTCTTATATAATTGGAAATTTTGATCTGAGGTCACATATGCAGGTTTACTAACAACCCAGGTGTCACTTTGAGAACTTGGAGGCAGGGCAACACAACATTGCTTGTCTCACATATAAACATGGGAGATATGAGCAAAATTCAGAAATTCAGCCTTGTAGTGTAGTCAGATGTTATGGTCAGTGAATGCAAAAATTTCCTCTGGTGGCAATTCCAATCTATTGTGTGGCCAGAAGGAATTTTCTTCCTCCCATTACCTTCTCTTGCCTCCTTTTCTGTGTCTGTGCTGAAAGGCTTCAGCCTTTCAGCTTCATGGATATTCTACAAACTGTGAAAAGTCTTATTTGGTCTTAAAGCATGATCCCAGAGGCACAGCCTCCCTTCAGGTGTCTGACAGGGATCTTGCAGCATCCTGTAGACTGCTCAAGAGCTTCAGCCTCTCACAGTACACCACCATCCAAAACCATGCTCTTTGCTGTGAGTGACCCATCCTCCAATGGGAGCAATGGGGAACGAGCTGCTAGCAGTTTTGAGAAGTTTGCACTGGTCCCTCTAGTTGTTTCCCAAATCGTTTACTGGGTATGAGTGATTGAAGGGGAGTTCCCTGCTGTTCCAGGTGTTTTCTGCTTAGCCCCACCAAACAAAGCCACAGATACTCAAAGCTTGCAGGTAGAGCACAGTTCTACCAGGGATTCCTGGGCTGATTTATGACTGAGCAGAATTTTGCTTTCACTGTTAAGAAAATTTTAGGGAATAATAAAAATTAGAAGGTTTCAGAGTGACAGATTAACTCCAGTTTTCAAGTTAATAATGTGGATGCCTGAAATACCTTTTCCACAGCATTCCCGGAATGACAGGTTCTCCCTTCCTTAGGACAAAATGTTCTGCAATTCCACAGAAGTCCTCCACCTGATTAGGGGTGAAAATTGTAACTGTGTATGAGCACTTGTACATTCTTTTAGCTGTTTTGTCAGATTTCAAAAATTTAGGTAAAGCAGACATGTAATTAACATCTCTTCATCCTGCGCCTTGGAAAATCAAGCTAGCTACCTGCCTGTGTTGGTATCTATGTGAAGCCTTTGTAATTGTGATCTCATGTGCCTAAGCACAAATATTTTGGTTCCCAGCTTTATAAATAAAAAATACCCTCAAATATAATGTTTGAGCTTTAGAAGTCTCAAATCAAAGATATGTTTACTTTTTTTTAATCTTAATAGTAGATATAGAATCAACTGTTTAATGCTGTCTGAATTGTATTTGGCATATAGGCAACATGTTACCTTTGGCCTGAACCATTTTTAAGAAGTGTGGAGGGTGAGTAGAGGAGCCAAAGGAATTATTTTTACATGTAGTGTTTAAGATATATAAATTGGGTGGAGCTTAAATCCCTTAGCTTTTGGAGATTATGCTCAGGAAACCATATTTTATGTGGTCATAAATAAAGCAAGAAAAATATCAGCTTAACTGTGGCATGTACCTTTATGTGGGTATATTATGGAATTCTAATTAAAATGAATGCGGTAATAAACCAATCCACCCTTAACAGCAAAGCAAAGCCAAGCGACCAGCCTCCCGCCCGCCCCAACTTTCTACCACTTTAATGGCATTCTGAATCCCACAAATAAAACTGGCAAGAATACACATCCTGTTCTTACGCTATTAAAAACTCTAGTTGTGGATTATTGCAGTTTCTTATTGTTTCAGGACGCTTTCCAAGTTACGCTTTATCATACTGAATACCAGGCAGTACATGACTGTTAGGATACCAAAGAGCATTGTAACAAACGATCAGCATAGGTGAAGTAAAGGCATCAACTGGCAGCTCATAGTGATATCAGGTGTGTGCTGGCTCTTCCCTGCACTCCTACATTGCAGGATCAAGCACATGTACAACTTCAACTGTGAGTCCTCACTTCATAGCTTTGCACATACCGGGGAAGTCACAGCCATATGCACGTGCTGTGTGTGTGCTCTAGCTCTCTACGTGAATATGGAATCAGTCCTGAGTGCCAGCAGCCACACAGAAAATTGTGATGTTCGTTGTCTGGCAGAGATGGTGGAACACAGTAGTGAAGCCTGCTGGGTCCTCTCTTTCCAAAAGTGGAAAAAATAACCAAGTAGGTTTCGGCAGGATCAAAACACACAATAATTGGAATTGAAACATGACTAAGATTGCCTGTCCAGCAGGTGCTAATGTGGGGGTCACTTCTGCTGGTGGATACACCAGTGGTAACTCTAAAAACCTGAAAGCTCAGAGTTCTTTATGCAAGCGTCTTACTACCACTTATTTTTTTTCAAGCCATCATGTGAGCTTCTTAAAACTTCTATCCTCTGGGAATGTCTAAAATGTCAGTATTTAGTGAGACTCTGCTCTTTAAACTCCTCCTCTGTTGGGAGGAACAATAAAAACTGAGAGCTTATCACCAACAAAAAATGGTGTATTCCAGCATTTGCCCTTTTCCCAGCAGTGGGTTATAGAACAGCTATCTATACATTAAGTTCAATGATCACCTATAATATTTAAAGCAAAACATTTTCTCCCACTTCTTAACTATTCATGCAGTGTAATTCTTCTTAAATACCATATTATCGAGCAGTGATTTATTTTCCAGCTGGGTGTAAGCTTTCTAAAACTTGAAAGATTAATGAAGTTCAAAGGAGAATCATAAAACTAGAGAAAAGCATGCTCAGTTGTACTGATATCACTTATGACAGATCTTGACCTAATAGGTTCTTAAAGGCTACCAGGCATGGAGAATACAACCTCCTCAGTCAACCTACTTTAGTGCTTCTTTGCATTATTCTTGGAAACATTTTCTTAAAGTCTAACATGATTCTTTCTTACTACAGTGCAACCCCATTGCTTCTTGTTTTGTAAAGCATGGACACAGATAACAGACTGCTCCCTTCTTCTTTGTAACAGCCCTTTCTATACTTGACAAGTAATTTGTTGTGATTTTATGGGACTGTATGTTCACCAGGGACTTATAGTTAAAATGATACACATTTGAAGTCACTGGGTAAAAAACAAACAAAGAACAAATGTACATTTGTTTGCAAACAAAGAGTAAAGATAAAACTGAGAATCCACCATATGTTTTCACCAGCTGGGATTTGTTCACCATTTTGTTAGTTCTGCTCTTAAACATGTTGTTAAGCTTACTTTTGGGGTCCTTCTCACAGGCTATGTAACTGGCAAGAAGTCCTCAATCTATGGATGGCATACTGCAAAGCGGTCTCCAGCAGTTGTCTTAAAGGGGAATGTCACTAATGTGTTTCCCATTCCTTGCGCCGAAACCTCCAACACAGTGTTTTGCTTCCTCACTTGAAAGTATTCTCCTGTGGTGGACTGAGAGAATCTCAGTGAGACAACAGGATTCTTGCAGCAGTTTTTTGGAAGTGCCTCTTTCCAAGTGTCAGGCTTCTTCAAGCATTGTGGAAAATCCAAAGTTGTCTGGTAGGGGACTAATTAAGAGTAGTCAAACAGGATGTGGAGAACAGCATGAAAGGGCTTGAGATGCTTTGGTCTAAGACTGTGTCTGTACTGTGTTACTCTACGCAGTACAGATTTATTCCTGTAATTCTTTTCTCATCACTAGGAAAGACACAGGACAAAGAAAGAAGCAGCCAAAATGAAGCCGGAGCATTTCTTCGAGCAAATTGAGCAAAATTCGTCTTTGACTACATACAATTAAAATCAAATCCAAATTGTTTACATGAAATTGATGCTTTGGTGTTTAAACCAGGGTTCTATGAAAGAGTGAATTCCTGCTGCGAATCAGTCTAAATTCAGTGGGGATTTTGGCTCAGGAATACTAATGTTAAATTATAGCACATAACACAATAAGGCTGCAAGGTTACTGCTGCTCAGAAACAGCAGTGTAACATACAGACACTGCATATGTGAGACAAAGTGAATCCCCGTCTTGCTCAGGCCACGTTTAAATATTCGCCACTGTTATAGCAAAGTAGCTCAATATTCAATGTAAGATGGTGGTGTTTTGAGTTTGCTGCCAAGAAATTTGTGCAGAGGGACAGTTTTTGTTGTCTGTGCACTGCCCTGAATTAGAAGATGTGTCATATAACACTTATCTTAGATAGGGTGGGAGCAGTCAGTGAATGGTAACTGTGTTCTCCTGAAACAACAAGGATGTCATATAGCACTTTTGGAGAGATAAGTGAACGTTTGGACTGGGAAGGGTATGCAAAGGATACCAAAGTTCAGCAGCTAATTAGAGTGTTATCACTTGAAAAGTAACATAACTGAATGAATGAAGTCATGGCATCTAGGGAAAAAGCTTGTCATTTGTTAAAATATATTGAAGTGTACATGAACCATACAACGGTGACTTTCTCAGGAATGCAATAAAGCAGAATTGGGACAAACAGAGGTTTAGTTTAGCTCCTGAATTTAGGGCATCTGTATATGTGCATAAACTTATTAACTGCTCACATGCACATTGCCATGCTATTGGTAGGAAAACAAAGCTCCAACTAAAATCCCAGTAGATGTAGTTTATAATTTGGGAACATGAAGTCATCCTGACACACTATTCACCCAACAACTATTGAACCCTTACTTAAAAATTTATTTAGTGAAATTATCATTACTTCATAAGAAAGAAACAAAAGATGGATTTACAGTTTGACACAGATTTTTCCATTCAAAGCTAGGCCACATCTCATCCCACTCCAGGCTGGGCTTTAATCTGGTAGCTCGCAAGATATGCAGGTGAACTTGGTGGGCAAAAGATTTATTTTTCCGCGCAGTGAGTCCATTTGTGTTAGTGTGATGCCACTGAAAAGCCCCATACAGAGGAAGGCAAGCTCATCTGAAGTCATGCTGGCTGCGCATGGGAGGGAGGCCCACTGCAACAGGATCTGGCAGCTCTCTGTAAAGGGTTAAGAGAGCAGAGACACTTAATTTCTCAAAAAATGTAGGATTACGCAGTAAATCACATAACCTTGAACTGTCCAAAAATGTAACATGAATGTGGTGATAGAATAATCACTACAGACCATTGACATAAACAGGACAACATGCAGGGCCATACCCACATTCTGGAGCATGGGATGCAGAAAAATAACTCCAAGCAGGAGAAAATGAATGGTTTGAGTCTTATCTAGCAAGATAAGAAGCATTTTCTTCTGAAGAAACTATTAAAGGACTGATTGTCTAGCATGCACTTAGTTAGAGAGTACTAATTTGGCAATTATTTGCAGTGAAGAATGTGACCATTAATGGGCCAGTCTTGGTGCAATTGGAGAAATCTAGTAACGGTTGGGAGGGAGATGTGAAGGAAGACATTGAAAGAAGCAGCATACGAGCTTATGGGAGAAATTTGCAAATCCTACAGGAAACATATGAAACATCCAAGCAATCACCATGCTGCTGTTATGACAGAAGTTTTTTTTCAAATATAGCTGAGAAACACCAAACAATCTTCCCTCAGCCCTAAGTGTTTCCCTTACCCTCCATGCACATGGACAGACATTCATTAGGACAGCTTTCTACGCAAGTGCGGAGGCTTTCTCTGGGATATTTGTCCAGTGTAGTGGTCATTCCCTTTCTTGCTGCTTTACTGTTTCATTCTCCAGGCAGAAAAATGCTTTATTGCATCCACAGACAGTTGTGAAGCAGATATTGCATTAACCCACAGAAAACACAAACGGAGTGCACTTTTTGAGCAAACAGGTAAAAATACCCTCCATTGCTGCCTGCCTCTATGCCTATTGAAGTTAAAGGAAGATGTCTGTTGCTATCAACAGCAGCTGCCTCAGACGATGATGAATTGCAAATAAGTTTGTGCAAAGCACAGAGACTGATCAGGTGGGATACAGGACAGCCGGGTTTCTTCTAATAAATTTTTCGTGACAAATGGCCAGGCCACTTTTAAGTTGTGCCATGGTGAAGTGGATATTTGCTGAGAGCAGTAGAGAAATGAAGGTAAAGACACAGGGTGACATTCTAAATTTTAAAAAATAGAAGAAAAAAAGGTTATGTAATTGATACACTTTTCTGGACTTAGTTTTCTATTCGTAGTTAAATGAAGAAATAGTAAGTGGCCAGCATAAGATCTGCAAAATTCTTCAGGCAGCCTTTCGACATAATATGCGATTGTTTGATCTAAATTGTGGTCTGAAAAACAATTTAGATAATAAAAACATGGAATGAAAACTAAGGCAATAAACACATAAAGTTATAGTTTGGGGCTAAAATCTTTCTACATAATTGAAAATCTAACTCATCCAACAGAACATTTTCAAACTCTTTTGCTCTGTGATTTATTACAGAGGCCATCATAATCAATTACTTTTAATTAATAGAAGATGGAAACATTAATTGGTCCTGTTTAAGTTTGATTGTATTAAATGATTCTACCAGTGATCAAAAATGTATTTTGAAAGGGAGTTTAGGCTAATATATCAGCAAATGAGGCGCTATAAACATGATTAATATGCACATTAGACTTTCCTTATCACTTTCTGTTGGCAGTTTTTATCCGGTCACAGCTGAAATTCCACTGAGTTCTTTCTCCCTTTGTATAAAATACAGATTACGTGGAGACAGCCGTCTGAGCAACTGGAGTTTCATCTTGTATGGCCATTAATTATTATTGCTCCTTTAGTAATTCTTATCTATCACAGAGATGTAGGACTGTATTTTTATAGACATTTGCTGGTAGGAAAAAAACAGGCTTTTGTGTGATGGCGCCTCAGCATTTTTTTATTGGAGAAAGGATCAACAACACATTTTGCACATCTATGAAAGGTTGAAATAAGATGTTTATAGCTGTCATCATTGTGTAGGTGTGTACATTCAGCAATACACCAGGGAAATTGTTGAAAGTTATAGCTAGACTTTGTTGTAATATTTTTTTTAATACATCCACAATTATTTAGTATTTATTTCAAGGGAATCACATGCAATGTGAATTTTTCATTGAGTTGTCGCTGCAGTTAAGAAAACTTAAGAATACACTGCTTTCCTGGTAGTTTTCTAACATTCAACTGCTGCTCTACACTGTGCTCAAATTTATTTTCTTATTTCATTTAGTTCTTTTTACTCGAAGGGTAAAAACTTGAACTTACTCCTGATTCAAGAACAGAGCATTGGAGCAGCCAGGTCAGAGACCTGTTGCTACTGCTTCTGTCTCAAACATCCCACTGCCATCACTGCCATGAGAGAATCAGCTGCAGAACAGAGAAGGTGACTTCAGAGGTTGATTTTTTGCTCCAGTGCTCTCAGCAAGGATCTGTCTGCAGACTCATTGCTTTGACAGATGCAAACCTTCTTGCTTCCAGCCCAAAGTTGCCCATCACAAATGTATGCCCCACTTGTCTTAGGACCAACATTAAACAAAAAAGGATAATATACTGCTCAACCTCTTCTGCCAAGGGGTGTTCAGTGCAGTGCTGCCACCCTTAACCAGCCTCGGCTGAAAGCAGCAGCACATGCAACACACAGAGGCAGACCTGAACTCCTGCATATGTTTGTTTCTGTCTGAACTCACAGTCATCATATATTAGATGCTGTTTCAACTGTTTACACAGTTCAAATTTTTGGCACAACCATCTCATGTTGGTGAGTCATATTCCTCTGGTGTCTTAATACCCAGGAATCTCTCTTCCTCAATTGTTCCCTGCTGAGGAATTTCTAGTTTATAGTAGAAATTATTATTAGTCTGCCCATGAATTCTTTACCATTTAATTTTTCCCTGCTCTACAGGCCACCCTGTTTGCATTATGTGATGTTTTGATTTATCTCTGTATTAGCAGTTCCTTCTGACTCTGTGTGCTCTACTCATGTCATTGGCATACACCACGCTTTTGTTCCAAGTTCACTATTGAACATATTGAGCAAGAACAGCTCCAAAACTGACGCAAGCTTACCAGCAACTTCCTCCAGCTTGCTGCATCTCCCTACCCTGAGCTGTGTCTTCTCAGGGTTAACTGGGTATTCCTGGTGTTGCTCTGAAACAAATGCACAACGAAGTCTGGATAGTTATGGAGTAGTCACTCCAGATTTAAATCAGCACAGATGGCTCCTCTTTGCTGTATAGAGACAATGATTTTCAGTTATGTTCATTTATTTCCTTGAGTTAGGTTATGGTTGGACTCGATGTTGCTGAGGGTCTTTTCTAACCAAAATGATTCTATGGTTTTTGTTAACCTTTGCTGCTTTGGAAAAAAAAAAAAAAGGAAAGCCTTTTGTTCTGGGATCTGGCCAAGAGAATACGTTTTTCCACTCTTTTCTGTAGTGGGTATTTATATTAAATGCCAGTTCTTTTCTGTATGGAATCAATAACTCTGACATCATTTCCAGCTGCTTTGGGGAAGCTTTTGGGTAAGACTGGAGAGGATATAAGAGCCCAGAACCTGGTGGCACCTGACAGACTCAAAGGTGTGTGACCGAGCATGCAGAACCCACTGCTGGATGCTGTGTGGGGAAGGGGGCCTTACACCCAAAAGAGACTGAGCTGTACCTTTGGACCACTGTCCCCAGCAGGGGGGCTCTGTCCCAGCCTTGACACACAGACCTCTACCCCAATGCTCAGCAGTCTGCTTAAATCCACCTCCTCCTGTGTGGATGCTGACTGTTACTTATCCAACTATTTTTTGAATAGTTATTCTGCCACAAATTTGTCCTCTGTCTTTCTCAGGCAAAAAGCTTCCATAGACAAGTTGTAATGAGATACAGTTGCCTTGCTGCATGTGCAAGGGTCTGATTTTTAGCAAAGTCAAACAGAAGCTCAAAATTAGAGGATATTTTTTCTTCCAGCCTTTGTGTGCATCTACTTCCTGTCTGTGGAATAGATTTTTTTCTATTTTTTTTTTTTTGGCATTGTTGTCCTTTGGGGCCAGGGTGAAAATCAGATTATACTTGTAATGGGTTCAAATTATCTAGAAATATGTTTGAATTTGAAGACTGAGGAGGGAAAAATGGCTTAAGACTTAACACAGAAAAAAAAAAAAAAAAAGAAAAAAATCCCAGATGTTGATGAAGGAAGTGAGCAGTGTACAGTCATGTGGCTGTTTGGAGGGAATAAATGTCTCCTGATCTTGATGTCTTTGTAACATCATCTGTTGGATGTCATTCAATGCACATTTCCTCACTCTGTGTGAGGAGACCTGCAATGATCTGCCAAGGGAACTGCAGTCAGAAGAGTAGGCCAAACATTTACTATTCAAATTATTGCCTCAAAAGTTACGTGTGATAATAATTGAAGAATACAATATCTGACAACATCTTTTTAATGTTTTTGATCAAGTGCTGTGCCAAGAGACTCTATACGTATAAAGGTCCAAACAAATTTGGTCCAAAAGAAAGAATTTGTAAAAAATCTCTGAGCAATCCAAACTCAGTTTTAAACATATTCATTGCAACATCCAACACAACAGAGCTACCCTTGATTACTGGGTTGATAATATTTGTTTCTAGCTTATTTTTTCCTGAAGTAAACTACAGAAAAAATTCAGGCACAGGCTCAGAAACTCATATGCAGGCTACATCCACACTAGTAAATTAAATTATGTCAGGGCGTGGGCCCAAGCTTTAGCAAACAGTCACTATTACAGGTCTAGAATTGCTCCTAGGACAGTTTTTGACTTGTACTAGCCACTGCTTTCTCAAACAATCCCTGGGGTTGCTCAGGAATAAACATGATCCAGAGAATATTCCCAATAAACAGCTTGAAAACAGCTGCCTTATTTTGAAGGCAAAAGGTTAATAGTATGGACATGACCAAATTATGATAGTTGGCCTCAGGACAGCGCTGGCATGGGTTAGTTTACTAGGAAAGATGAGTTATAGTGTACTTTGTTTGCAGACTTCGTGCAATATAAATAGTGTGCTTTTGCCAGCAGTGCAAGATTCAGAGTGGTCCTTTTAATGAAATCACCTGACATTCAACTGCCAACAGTCTTCTGGAACCATTAATAACAGCAGCAAATGTTCAGGACAAAGTTTTCCTTTTCTTAATTGCATTGGACCAGAGTCTGTCTCCATACTTCATGCACAAATGTTTGAGGGCAGCCTTAAGTCTCAAGTTTTTCACATTTTTTTTGAAGCAGATTCTGTGACTGATGCTTTTGCTGTGCTCTACAGAGCGGTTGTCACAGAGATTTGGCTCAGGAAAAGCAAAGCGCAGGAAACAAAAAAATAGCTCTAGAGAAAGATTGTTGAAAGAATTACACTAATACTAAATAATGAAGAAGAATGTAAACAGATTATAGATACAGAGAGCCTGAGATCGGCTAATGGCTGAAAAAATAGATGACAGAGATAAAAAATGATAAGACTTGTCAGAAAGAACAAAGCCCGTGTGTGCATCATTCAGATTAAGGAATTAGAGTCAAAAGGTTAAGTGTGAGCAACAATGAATATGAAAAATGGGGAAAAAAAGAAGCAAAAGGCAATTTATTTCGTAAATCAGTTCTAATCTAACATTACTATAGGAAAAAAAGTGTGTTGAAGTCTGTTAAACCAGTAGATATCTCAGGCTGGACATCAGTGTAACATTAGAAAAGGTATTGGTATCTTCAGCAGCAGATAAAAGTGTCCTGTTTGAAGTGCTTTAAATATTGGCCTCAGGTCACCTATCATCACGTGTTTTGTCTCATGGTGGGAGCCAAATTGATCCTTAGCCTTAGAGTCCATGTGTCTGGAGAATTTTATATCATGACTTCCTGCACAACCAAAGTTGTGGATCCAAAGACATTGGTTACTTGATAGAACACGGATGAAGAAAAGAGGTTCTACTGAGCCTATACTAGGTGGATACTGGCCATGAGATACGTGTTCACAATACATAATTATGCAGGGTGAATTTGAGATGTCTGTTTTCTTTATTGCAGGAAATCCTTCCGAGCTCAAAGTGGGTAGTAGATATCTGAAAGCACTTCCAGTTTATTGGATAAATATGGAATGTTTCTAAATCTACCATTTTTAGAATGAGTGAAAATATATTCTGGACAATTACCAGCAACAATGGCTTAATTTATACTGCTTTCCTATTCTAAGTTTAGAAATATTATTGAAATCTGCTCTTGCTAATGGAGACAAATCCAACTGATTATAGCATACATTATGGAGCACGAGCTCTACGTCTCCAGTGTCTCCAGGAACAAGAGTAGGGCACAGTCTGTACAGCAAGTGGTTTGGTCCTGTGTGTTCAAATGAAACATTTTTCATCCCATCTGAAAGGACTAGCTATTCACATTCCCTTCATCATGTCAGTAGGGCATGATGTAAAAAAGACCTATTTATTCTACAATGGGACTGAGGTCTGCTCATAAAATCTCCCTCAAGAGCTACATGATGACTTGCGCACAGGGGCCATAAATTTACCATTTCTGTGACTAACACAGAAAATGAAAAATACTATTCCCTTTCCAAACATCCATAATCTAGAGATGCACTTGTAATGCTATAAACAGTATCTAAGAATAGTCATATCAATATTTGGACAGAACTCCCTCTGCCTCAACTTCTCATCTCCAGTAGTGGCCATGGTAGACACCCAAAGTAGAGCATACCAACAGAATGAGCATATACTGATGCTCTCATTAGTATATCCTCCCAGGTTCCAGCTCTTTGTGACTTTGATGTTTCCTGGGGATCCTTTTACACTTTATAGGTTTAATTTCTTTTTTGAACCCAGGAAAATTTTAGTATCTTCAGTGTGTTGTGAGGATGAATTGTGTAGTGTAACACAGGGGTGTCAAACTCATTTTCACTGGGGGCCACATCAGCCTCGTGGTTACCCCCTATGAAAATGAGTTTAACACCCCTCATGTAACGATATAAAGACTCACCCACACTGGTTTGGTATGGGACATTTAACTCCAGTTCCTCCATGGTGGAATCTCAGGAAGGAAATAACTCCTTCTGTGCCACCTGTGTCCCAAGTCACCTTCTTGCCTGTTCTTCACTCATCTTCTCTCTCTGCACTGTGGTGGGTGCTACATAGTGCCTTTCCACACTTACCCTTACAATAATTGTATTAATTAGGTCTGTATTATGCATGTAGCTGTGCAATATGATGTGCAGTTTGCTGAAAGTTAATGTTCCAAGCTTGGCATAGGATGCAGCATTATTCATTTCTTCATGGGCTTTTTTGTGGCATTGCTTTCCTGTACATCCTCATTAACACAAAATAGTTTGTCTTTACAGTGCATCTTTGAAATGAATATGAATGTGTTATAATTAGCTGCATTTTATAGCAGAGAAGCTGAGGCACAGAGCATAATGTTCACATTTGCAAAATGCCTAGCTTGGGGTGGCCAGTTCAAGTAATGCAATTCTTGATTTTTACAAAATACCAAGTTAACTTGATTAAAAACCATGCTTGGGCAGAAACAACAGTGCTACACAACATGCATACACATCTATGACTGGCAGCTACCAATGAATTATAACCGGTTTTAGACACCAACACGTAGCAGATGTGCTCTCACTTTCGGGGACAAAAATCAAAGGCAAAGCAAGACCTTTAACCAGGTAAATATATCACTTAGCTTTTTAGTGCCTCCTCAGCATAGCTCCACCTACACTTAAGCACTTGGCACTTTTTTAGACTGGGCTTCAGCTGTCTCCAATTCAGGACAAAAAGGCAGCACACAGCTGGGTCCCGTCAATGAGCATGACAACCCAGGTGAACCTCACAGCCTTTCTATAGGAGCCCTGCAGTAAGGACTGGTGTGGACTCCCATGAAATGCTTTTATATAAAGCTCCTCTTTCTCTTCTTGCCTGCTTGCATTTTCTGCACTAGGGGAAGACAAAGACCCTGAAAATACCTGATTCTCCTTGTGGTGCCACAAATGAGTAGGAAGGGAGTATGGGGTTGCTTGTGCAACCTTAATTCTGGCATTGCCTAGCTTCTATAGTCTTGATTTTGTAGTTCTTTGTCATCTGTAAATATCCATTCTTGCTTTCCTCACCACTGAACAGGTTAGTTACACAGCTGACTGAGTGTGGATAATGTGAAGCATGCCCACTAGAGGCCATGTATTTGGAAAGTTCCTACAGAAGATGTAGAAATAAGTGTTTTCAGAAATCTGTCCTTCTGTGGTGTGTGGATAGACTTCCACAGGAATATCACTGGATAAATGTTTAGCAACCAGACAAGGTCCCTGTTAAATGCTATATCTCAACTTGATGCATGACAAAGGTAAGTTTTCTAACTTACTATAACTTATTATATTATGTATATTATAACTTATTATAACTTGTTATAAAATGTTCTTTCTTGGCAGAGCTACATTTTTTTTCCCATCCTCATTTATAAAAATAATCTATGTTTGCTGAATCTCTCCCCAGAAGATCAGCCCAAGGCAACAACACCCAGCACAGAACATTTCAGGCCAAAAAGTTAAAGTTCAGAGGCATATGAGCAAGTGAGGATGGGGTCTTATAAAAAGGGATGTTTTGGCAACCACAGGTGCCAGCTTTGTCTATGAAGAACAGCGGCAACTGAAGTATGAGCTACAAGTAATAAAAAAAAAGTATTTCTGGCTTAGAAGAAAGTAAAAAAACAAACAAAACAGCCTGCATTCAAGAAAAGTAGATTTAGTTTCAAATGCTAAATGATATAAATTGATGATATTTCTGTAATATGTGCACATTTGGATACAATGTTTCGAACAAGAAAGAAAGTGGGTGGAATAGTTTATCTAATTCTAGAGGGAAGGGGAAGAAGCAGCACTGGTATGCACACCACAGGGATCTTTGCTGGTTTTGAGTGTTCCTGAAGTACTGGGCAGCCTTGCAGGACTGGAGGTTGGCAGGGGGTTGGAAGGGGATGAGCATGCCTGCACAAGAGGCTATTCATGTGGTGTCAGGATTGAGATGTATGGAATGTCAACAACTTCCTGGGCTACAAACCACAGTCTAGGTCCACCAAGGGACTAGTCAGTTGTTATAATTAAAAGACATTTTGAGATGGCATCCATTTGACAGAGCCCACAATCATAAAAGCAGGCAGAGTCCCATTATTCATTGCAGGACCACTGAAATCTGGCAAGCTTTTGGAGCAGTGGCCCACCCTTTACCAGCTACTGCAAACAGGGCAAAAGGAAGTGGAGCATCTTCCTTATGAGGAAAGGCTGAGGGAGCTGGGGCTCTTTAGCTTGGTGAGGAGGAGACTGAGGGGTGACCTCCTTAATGTTTATAAGTATATAAAGGGTGAGTGTCATGAGGATGGAGCCAGGCTCTTCTCAGTGACAAACAACAATAGGACAAGGGGTAATGAGTTCAAACTGGAATACAAGAGTTTCCACTTAAATTTGAGAAGAAACTTCTTCTCAGTGAGGGTGCCAGAGCACTGGAACAGGCTGCCCAGGGAGGTTGTGGAGTCTCCTTCTCTGGAGACATCCAGAACCTGCCTGGACACCTTCCTGTGTAACCTCATTTAGGTGTTCCTGCTCCGGCGGGGATTGGACTAGATGATCTTTTGAGGTCCCTTCCAATCCATAACATTCTGTGATTCTCAAAAAAATGGTCTGGTTTGGGCAGTTTTGTTGTGACTGGCTGATGTGAGTTCAAGTGATCCTTACAAATGGAGCTCAGGACTCACATGCAAGACAAGTCATGCACATTTAGAGACATCCTTTATGGTACATATCACTCATTTGAAGACCAAGGGGGAACACTGTCAGGGATATTGTTAATACATTTTAACAATTAATAAGAAAGTAGAAGTTATATTTTCATGTAGTTTTTAGTATTGTTTTATTATCTACCAATTCAGGTACTCAAAATTAACTGCTGACCTATTTTGTTTTCCTCTAGTTTGCAGGTATTAGGTTAATGTATTATGTGGAATGAAACTGAAAGTTGATGCAACTGATTCTTTCTGCCATGCATGTTTTGAACATTTCACCACCTTCTTCCCACACAAAATGGGGAGAATTTGTGGTAAGTGAATTACCACAGCAGAACTAACAGAAAGAGGAAAAACTGGTCCACGTGACTGAAACAGGCATATCAGGGTTCATTTTTAAGCACTGGAGCTGTATTCTATGTATGGAAACTTATGTGCATGCACACATATGCAGGTATGTATTTATATTATACCTTTAATAATCTGACAGATTTTATCAAAGACTGATTTTATTAATTAATTCATGTTACTAGGCAGAGAAAAATTTTTACTTTCAGCTGAAAGCATGAGCAGCAAAAACTGAGTAACTTCATATATATATATATATATATACATTTATAAAAAAAAAATTCAAAAAAGCTTTACCATAAGCATCCTGAAGAAGATTCAACTGTCAGCACCATTACAGAACATTATTTGGCTCCTTATTTGATACTAGCTGGGTATCTGTGGGCTCAAACCCTCAGTATCTCTGTGTGTGTTGGGGTCTCCAGTCTTTGACACTGCTGACAGGCTGAAAGATCATAGTTGCCTGGCATGGGAGTTGGGAAGAAAGCAAAGGGAGTGACCAGAGGTCTAGAAAAAACATGACCCCTAAAGAAAGATGAATGAATGGAGTTGTTTAGTCTTGAGAAGAAAGGGCATGCTAATGATTTTCAAACATGTAAAGCACTGCTGCGAAGAGGAAGAAAAGTTCTGAATTTCACATCCATGATAGATAGGACATAAAATAAAAGGATTAACAACTTGCAGGGAAGTTTGAGGTTAAGTTTAAAAAAAACCCCTTGCTACCTGTAAGGATAGTGAATGACTGGAATAGAGGATCTGTAAACAAATATTTACATGATGGTGGCCGAGATATGGATAAGAGAATGATTTAGATGAACTGTCAAATTTCTTTCCTTATTTACTGGCCTATGAAACTTTAATTCCCATTATTTTTGCCTTGGGCAAGACACACATGAAAGCTTCTGAGTACAGAGGAAAAAAACAGACTGTTACCCATTCTAACAGCAACGAATCTGGCCTAATCCAGAATCTCTCTTCTCCTTCCTGTGCCAATCTGCAGCCATTTTTTCTGAAGCAAAGCCATTTTCTCTGGGCAGGGTTTGCTTGTGTGGGGTGGGTACAGCCTGCGTCTCTCTTGCACAAGCTTCCCGGACTGCATTGGTGGGGCCACAGCTGCCTTCCACTTTGCTACAGAAACTGAGTTACGGCTTGTCCACTGCAACACATGCTGATGTGCTGTCACAGTTTTAATCTTTGTTAATACAGCAGGTGACTTTTTGTGGAAGGACAAAATGTGTCCTCAAAGCTGTGTAGAAGCAGAAGGAGAGGTGGAGAGAGGGAACCGCAAACAAGAGAAAAGGCAGAAAGCTAAGGAAACGTGACGGGATGTGTGTAATGTTTCACAGCAAGACAGTTGTTGCACTCATCTGAAACTCCCATCATTTTGCACAACACTTCTTCCATTTTTTTCTGGAAGCTTTGACTTTTCTGAAGCAGCTTTCCCTTCATCAACGATCCACAATTTACCACTCAAAAATGCTAAACAAAGACCTTAGCAAACTCAGCAGCACTACCCCCTCTTTTATTTATGTGACACATGAGTCAAGGAGATAAATTTACTTCAAACCAGCACAGTGTATGAATATTATGACCAGAAGAGGCTGTGAAGACCATGAGAGATGTTTCTGGCCTCCAGGCAAACAAAACATACAACTGCCTCATACAGCTCCCTGCTACCTCTCCAGAAAATCCTCTGCTCCAGGCTTGCCTTTCCCTGCAGTGCTTACGTTTAGCAGAGCCAGGCAGCTCGGGTGGCCAGGGCAGGCTATGCTATGGAGGGTGATGGGGAGGAGGGCAGGGCAGGAGGTCGCAGCTGCATCCACCCGACCACTCTCCAGTATACAGGAAAGAGCCCTCACCCCCTTGCAGGGTGGGGATGATGTGTGTGGCTGCTTTCATCCCCATGTCAGGCACCACAGAAAGGTGGCCAGGACCACAGTGGTGGTAGAGGTGGCAGGGATGCTCTGCTGGGGGAGTCCAGGCATCTCTCAGAGTTACCAGAAAGTATGAAGGTGAGCAGCCCGTGGCTTTGTTAAAAAAGATGCCAGTAACCTTGGGATGCCGAATTTCTCAGAACCTGTTTGTAAATCTGATGGTCCTATCTGAAATTGGGGCTGCTGGCAGCTATGGATAAAACTGTCTCATTTTACTCCTCAAATTCCACTACTTTCATGGTTATTTTTAATCTGATAAATTCTTTTGGAGGAACCAATCCTAAACTTCAGCAGCCAGCCTTGTGGCTTCCTGAAGCAATGTGTATAACCAGGCACCCTCACAGCACCATGGCCATGTTCCAGCAGGAAAGAGAGTTTAGTACAGTGCGATTCATTTCTTCAATGCAGCTGGACCTGCCAAGGAAAGAAGAAAGAAGGAAGGAGGAAAAGAAGGAAGGAATGAATAAGGAAAGGAGGGAGGAAATGAGGGGAGCAGAAAGGGAAAGAGAGAGCAAGAAAGAGACAGAAAGAAGATAAGAGAAATGGAGAAAGAGAGAGACAAAGGAGGGGAAAGGGGAAGATAAGAGAGCTAGAGAAAGAAGGAAGGAAATAAGGGAAGAACGAAAGAAGGAAAGAAGGAAAAGAAGAGAAAGAAGAAAAGAAAGCATCCTGTTGCATGCAAAAAACAGATCCAGCAGTGGCAAGAGCTGGGCAGAGTGGAGCCTTTCCTGATAATATCAGTTTACTTTTTAATTAGATGCTGAGCTTTTAAAGACAATGGAGTAGACATGATAAAGAGCAGGCTATTAAGTGTCCCAATTACAGAGCACCAACAATCCAATAATTTATGTGCTGATAATCTCCTGGTAATCCTCTGGGTGCTGCCGGAACGTAAGCATCCTGATTACTCCTCTGCTCTTACACGGATTTGTTCTCCTACCATTGCCGAGTTTTCCCGTTATGTTTGGCACAGCTCATTTAAAACAACCACAGTTACCTCACAGCCAAACCGCTGGCCTAAGTTTAGCTAAGATGAATAGGCAGCCGTTCATCTGCAACAGAGCCTTTGGTGTAAGTGTGGCCAATTAGTCACACGTTTGGTGTTCTAATTAGGCGATGCTGGGCCTTTCAGAAAATGTGCTGTTGATTTAGGTACTTCCTCAAACAATGCTAAATTGTGTTATGTGAAATTCAATTAGTTCTTTTCTAAATGTTTCCACATCTGTTATTCTTTAAGCATAAAGTGATGAGGAGAGAAGGAGAAGTGAAAAGCCAGAGTCTCCACTGGTGAAATATGTTAGGCCTCTGGGACCAGCCCTTTTTCCAGCTTTTGACCCTGAACAGTGATATACAGGAAGGAACAAAGTTGGAGAGCTATCATGGTGAAGCCCTTTAAAATAAATCATTATAGAAGAAATACTGCAACTGTAAGGGAACGTAATCTCTTATGATAGCCATAAACTAAGCTTTGTTTGGAAATGGATGGCATGGGGAAAGCACCATTAAGCAAATGATTATAAATTCCGTTTTAAGAACTGCATTTTTTTTACGATAATAGTGATACATTTAAATCCCAAGATTAACCAAAAATACACATAGAGCCAGTTTACTGTTTTGTGGAATGGCTTTAAGTAGTTTTATTTTTGTTTCAAATTTTCCCTCTGAGGACTGAAAAGATGGCAAGACCTCCTGTAGGAGGCTTTGAAGGGGAAGTGATAGGATGCATTTATTATTTCTGCTGCAACATTTTTCAATTTTTCTCCACGTTTGGAACAACAAAGCACCACAATCCTTTTGATCCCTCAAAGAAAGCATTGAGTTTTCACTGAAACTTTTCAGTGCTCCTAGTGACCCATGAGGTTTACATTTGCATGAGGCTTCTCCCAAAACAGGCTGCCTATGACCATTGTCATACTTGTGCTTTAGCTCTGACCTGTTGCATGCAGCTTGTCTACGTATCGTCGAAGGCAGAGCAACGATTTCTCCAACATCGCAGCTCAGTCAAAAAACCACAGCTGTCTAAAGGTGAAGTTGTACATGCATTTGATCCTTGTTACTGTTATCACCTTTTCACTGACCAACATTTCAAGCCTTATCTGTGGCTGGCAGGCCATGTTTCAGGTTTGTCAGAGTCCGGATATAGCCCATGCGGTTTTCTGATGATATATCTTGATAAGATTTGTGGAATGCGAGAGATGAAGTTGTCAGCACCGCTTTATGGCACCTCTGTACATGTCTGAAAACGAAAATATTTTCGGAAGCAATGGTGTTATTTTGACTGGTGACACAAACTTTTAAGACAACACATGTCCTTGAAAAGAAAAAAAGAATACCAAATTTTTACAATAAAAGACAAAAAGAAGGGTCTGACCTGGAAAGACATCAGGCTCGACAGAGGAACCAAATAAGAAACAGAGTAACAGGATCATACAATATGAAACCTTTCTGGGGCTCAACTGATAAATTACATTTTCCAGCTGTAATTATTGCCATTGCATAAACATGTCAGCTTTGTAAATCAGGACCTTTAGGTCTTCCTTTTTATAGAATACCCAAACCAAACCCAAACAAATGCACAGAACCCTCTTTTCAGCACCTATGTTTGCATTCAGAGTAGACCACCATACTATCTATAAGACAATACGATCACGTGTCACAGATTTCTAAAAAGAACATTTTTTTTCCGCAGATGATGATGTAATTAAAGAAGTGTAAACCTTAGTGGAAATAAAGAAACCCCTGGTTACATGTCATTTCACATGCCCATCCTCAGGGCTGTCTTAGGTGCTCAACTTGAGTTAGAGCACACTGCTAATTTTAGTGATGGCATTGATCTGTACCTGCCATAATTTGAGCATTATGATCTTCCAGATAACACAATAATCACATATTATTACTTGAAAACAAACAGCAGGAGGAGTCCAGCTGCGAACTCATTCTACATTCAGAAAATTTTGAAAGTTCTTTGTTCAAGAGATGAAGGAGAATTGGAGGTAAATAAATATTCTTAATAGTTGTTGGAATATTTCAGATATTTTTATTAAAAAATGCTGTTGCATCAAAGCCAAACTATTAGTAGCAATGTATAAGCTTTTGGAAAAGATATCTGGCCTCTTCCAGAGAAATAATAAAAAAGAGCTATCCAAGTCAAACCTTGAGTCTGTTGATACCAAAAAAAATGAAGTTTTGGCAGAATCAGTTTCCTTTAAAATAGAAAAGTTTAGTTTCTCCTTTAAACTGCAAAAGTTGTTAGCAAAGGGGATTGTTCTCCTGAGACATGAACAAATGTTTTATTTTTAAATTTAAGCAAAAAGTATTGGATCTGAAAAACATTTTTAAAGTTTGATAGAAAACATTAAAATAAGCTTTTCTAAAAAGAAAAACAGTTTTGAACATCTCTTAAAGTTATGAATTGTTGACAGAGAAATGTTCCACCTACCTCTCATGAAGTCTTTGAATTTTGCTTCTAAATCAGATCAAGCGTATTAAAAGTCTCAATCTATTTTCTTCCAGAAAAATTCTGCAACCCAAAATAATAAATCAACTATTTCCCTAAACAGTGGGGCTTTTAAAGTCCATCTGGACAAAGATTAGGTTTAAATAGCTCTCTAAAACAAACAAGTGACCTAGATTTGAAAGACATCATCTATTATCTGAGGTCTATAAGGCTGTTTATAACAACACTGGTTTTGTTGCATGAAGTCTTGCTCCAACTTCCCATACTCAACAAGCATCTTCAGAGGTTCCATGTGACACTCAGATCCCAAACATCTTAAAGCCATCCAATGCTAGGCTAGGTCTTCTACCTCATTTATTAGGCAATAACCACAGCAGAGGAGGACGCAATTCAGGGAAATCACCTGAGTGAAGAGTGAGAGAAGCTGCTAAAATGATTTGTTGGTCAACGACCACAGATCTTGCCCACAGATTGTTGGTGTTTCTATTTTGTCATGAATGAAAGTATAATCCCTGGCATTTTTTGCAGATCAGCATCCCAGCATCCTGTATCTGTAGCTTCACTGAGGATCATTTTAAGAAACTGAAGCCTGGTATTATCGTTCAATACACTTAACAATTTTACAGACCAGGAAAGTCCAAGTTTTCATGCATGTACTTGCATGCATCAAGTATGTACAAGGAAACACCTTAGAGTAAAAGAAGTGATTAGCTGAGGAAGACTGGCAAATTGTCTGGGAGGGCTATGAAGGAGAAACCCCATCTGCAATGTTCCTGCAGGGTAAAAGCACAATGGAAGTCGTTCCTGGGCTCTTTTCTCACCTGGTGTCAACCAAGCGTCTGACTTGGCCACAGAAAATGCCCTCTTATTAAACTCTGCATCTAGGACGAGAAACACATCAATCTTCATCTCCTGAGCTGATAGCCATGTTCTTACTCTGGGCATGTCGAGTTCAAGTCCTCCCAGTGTGGGGGAGTTCTTGGGTTTCCTGGAACTGGCTTTTAATGGGGAATACATTGGCCAGACGAGATTCTGGTTTTCATCTCTTATGTTAATACAGGCTTCCACATCCAAAAGAGTTTGGGTTTGGCTTTGAGCTGCTTCTATCACAATTTGTGGCTGCATTTTAAGCCACACTCTTGCCTATGATATATTTTCCAGGCAGAGGAAAGGAGCTCCTTTCTTCTTTTACCCTCTACAGTTGCTATGGAATGGATGCAAGCTGCTTTGACTCCTGAGAGCCACAGACGTTAGGCTGTAAGGCTGGGCAGGCATGCTCCTTCGTTATATCTTTTAACTGGAAACACCATAACACAGCACCCCACTGCTGTGTCAGTCCTCTTCTGTTCTTGCAGAGCATCTTCCCGTGCTTGGGCTCCCTGCTCTTCCTTCTGCTGTCTCATCATGTCCATACATTTACCTTTTCGTCCTTTAGATGGTCCTTTGGGGAGCAGTGGTATCCCTCTCCTCAGACTCCTAACTCTTACCACCGTAATCAAAATGACTTTTCACGCCACTCTGTGTGGCCAAAGAACCTTTTGTCTCACTTCACATTCTTGTCACTTCTCAGGGCCCCATGTCATTTCTCTAACTTGTCTACAGTCTCTAGCAGCAGGTATGGCAGACCAAGTCTGAGGAACCACAGTTGTTAGAGATTCCTTGGCTGCTGCATCAGTGGCCATCCCAAGATGGATGGCCACAGCAGTGACATGAGGCCATCTCTACCATGCTGCACTAGTGCCCAGGAAAAAGCCAGCTGGGAACTTGTTCTCCAGGTAAGTTGCCCATCTATAACTGTGCAGTTTAAAAAACAGGTGGTCTTTCTATATTTTTCCTTGATTGCCCCTGCAACTGTTCTCTCACATATGGATTGTACCTTTTATGAAGAAAAGCTGCTATCATTTCTTCTTCCTTTTTTTTTTTTTTAAGTGGAAGGTCTATGAAAAAAAAAAAAGGCTATCCAAGCAATTCAAAACATTGCAGGAATTCTTTGGAATAGGCACTTATGTCATCCTGCTCTGTTAAACTAGTGAAGGTGTAGTCTGAGCCCACAGACTGACAAATCCTTTCATGCAAGCCTTCTACCAACTGAAACAGGGAGTTCCCCTTACATTATGTACTTTTGTAAGATTTTTGCCAGGTGCTGTCAGCAGCAATAAACTTGACATCCTTTTAAAGAGAAATAAACCTCTTCTCTCAGCTTTTCTAGGCTTAGTAATATCTGTTCTTATGTTTTATTTTCCTAAATACCTTTACCACTAAATACCTTAATAGGTGATATTCCCTGCTCACAACAGTAGAAAAAAACCCCAAAACTTCTCAATAACCTTGCTGGCAGGAAAGAGCTTGCTCTCCCTCTGCTCTGCCCAAAAGCTGTGTCTCCAGGTTAGCCTGGAGCTAAGCCCCAGCAGGTCCTGGCAGGGCTGGGGAATCAGAGTATGTTGGTGTGCTCACCAGGGCTGTGCTGTGGTGGAATCTCAACCACATCACACTGCGGGCAGGGCACATTTGTCCCTGCCTGTGACAGACCATGCAGACCAGCCTCCTGTCTGCAAAGAGAATGGCAAAGATTTTATTTGAGGTAAAAAGGAACCCAGTGTCTGTTTCAGAAAACAGACCAAGAAACTTATCTACAGCCTATTAACCAGATGGTGCAGCACTGTATAGGCTTCTGAGGTTCACATTATAAAAAAGGATATTGAAAAACTGGAGAAGGTGTGGAAGAGAGCTGTAAAAATTATTCAGAGGCTGAAGAAAGTGCCCTACACTGAAGCACTTAAAGAATTCAATCTGTTTAAGTTATCAAGAAAAAAGACTGAGAAGCCACTTGATTACACTGGGTAATACCTTCACCAGGAGGAACCAGTGAGTTACTCAGGCTCCACTTACTAACGGAACAAAGAAAGACATGGCCAGAGCAGGAAGCTTGAAAGACAGGCAGATGCAAACTGGAAAAATCAATTGCTTTTTCCTAATTGTTCTTCAGAAAGGCCTTACTGAGTAAGGTGGGAGACAGCTCAGTTTTTGATATCTTTAAATCAGGACTGAATGTTCTCTTGGAAATTGTACCAGTTACTGAGCTCAGCACAGAAGTAACTCAATAACTGACAAAATGTGCTTTCTTATCACCACCATCTCCTTACCCAGTAAGGTCCACTGCAGCTACTCTCAGTGGCTAGTGAGGGCCAATATCCTGATGTGGGCTCTGACAGACTTCTGATATTCCCACGCCTGGGGAACCCTTCCTAGATTCACCTGAGGCTAACCCAGGGGTACTGATTTCACCTGTATTTGCTGGCTAATTAGGAGAAATATATCTGACAGATGGATATTTTGAGAGTACAATATTTGGGAACACAATATTTATTGAAAAATCGTGGAAATACAAGGATCATTATGGATCATTGAATTGACTATCCCACTGTAACAAATAGTCCTGTGACCAGGTAGATATTGCATTCCCATCCAAAATGCAAGTTCCTTACAGAAATTAAATTTCCTAGAGTGAGGGCAGAATGAGAGAGGAAAAGAGGAATGCAAATTGTGCGGCTATTGTCTCTTCAAGAACAAAGTGAGAATGACACTCACTCCTCCAGGGCAGCTGTGGGCTATGAGAACACAGATGAAAACCTGAGCTGAACCAGGTGAGTCTCAAGCCCTGGTTTAAGAAAATCATGAGAAAGGTAGGGAGGCGTGTTGAACAGGAACACTGTGGCAGGAAGAGACAGTGTTCATATTGTGACACCAGGGAGTTGTGCTGCTTACTTGGGCTCCCTTGAGGAGGCACAGCAGAAGCACGGCACCTCTCTGTGAGTCCTTCTTTAAACTCTTTTCCTGTTCCTTTCACCGACAAGCTGAGACATCGTTTGTCCCAGGGTATGGCAAACCTCCCAAATGCACAGGAGGGGTTCTGGGCAGGGATGCATGCAGATGCAGGTCTCCATGTTATCACATCACACTTGTGATGCTGCAGCTGGAAGGAGAAAACTTTTTGATCTGGGGAGCATCTGTGCAACTGGGGTCTAGGCAAGTCTCTGCAGATGAGGATGTTCAACATACTTTCCTTCTCCCATCCACCAACAGATGGTGGCAGAGAGAGCCCCTTTCCTGTCCAAAGCCTTAAGACCACAGCAGTTATATTTCCTTTTAATTACCTCTATATGAAAGACTACTGTATTCTGCAGCGTTTGTCCTTCCTGAGGCAGTTTACAGCAGCGGCACTGCAGAGCTCTGGGAAAGCATTGTGTGCAACTACAGCATGACAGCAGGACTTGGGGTAAAGATTTCCGTGTACTCGTTTTCCACATTGTGCAGGAGTTATGTTCAGTGAAAATTATATAAACGTACCACACCAGCTCGTATGTCATTTCCACAGAATGTTACAACCATTCTGTTATGTAATAGTGAGCTAATAAAGTCAACCCAAAACTCACTATATCACTTGCTACATGAAGTCACCTCATTCATCCTTTTTCCCTTTAATTTAAATCTCATCTCTATTTCTGCATTTACCTTCCAAAGTATTTCTACCACAGCATATTCCCAACACCCTTCTTATTTTTCTGTGTGACCTAAACAATGCAGAATAACAGGGCCTGAAAATTTGGACTGGAAATATCATGAGAACAGGCTCTGTCAAGAGCTTTCCAGTGTTTCCTGCTTCTGGTTGAGCTGGAAATACTCAAAGGGTGAAATCCTGGCCCAGCTGAAGTCAATGGGAATTTTGCCATTAACTTCAATGGGGCTAGAGTTTCACTCTTTCGATTTACTGTATATATCCAGTATCAACTAGATCTGGTGTGGTGTGAAAAGGAAAACTTTACTTCTTTCTTTTTCCTTCCTCTTGTAAGATTTAATGCTTTAAAAAACCTTAGATATTCAGGTTAGGTGTGAATGTTGAGTAATGCCAAATAAGTTCCTCTGTTACCCAAATGATCTCTAAACAGCTGCATATCAGAAACTGGGGTTTTAGAAATATTAAATGATATAAAGATGAAGAAAAGAAAGCTGTCTGCATAAAATAATTGAAAATATATACTGTCTCTCTTTTGACAAAGCCTATATTGGAGATAGGTGCCTCTGTTTGAGGACCTTGATGCCAAAACCTTTTGCAGCCAGCAGTACAGTGGTTGTTGTCTGTGCAAAATGTTTGAATTTTTACTTTTATACAGAATTCTCCTGGTGGAGGCCTTCATCACCAGTGAAGGAGGATTTGCCTTGCTTTAAATCTGATACATTGTGATCTCTGCTTAAGATGGTGTAAAACTTTAACCCTGACTTTGAGGAGCAGGTGGACTTTACCCTACTTTACTTCTGTCTGCCACTGTCTTCCAGGAGGTGCTCTCTAATCCCTTGCTTGCCAGAGACAATCCATTACAGCAAATCTTTCCCCTTCAAAAGATAAAGTAAGTTCTGTTTCTGCTAAAAAGTCCTGCTCATTACTGTGTTTGTGTTTTACATTAAGGAAACATTTTTGATTGTGTGCTATTTAATAACGACAGTCTTCAAAAGCAAACTGACCAGTCTGAAATTTGGCATTGTATTGGTGAGGATTCATCGTCAAAGGATATTTCTGGAAATATCCGTACTTTTTTTATAGCCCCAGAAGACCCAGTGAATGTCTGACCAATAAAAATGTGTGTTTGAGCAGAAACATCATCCCTGCTTTTTTTTCCTAGAAACAAGAAGTTTTATTCTAGAAAAACAATAGTAGAAACACTCAATTAATCCACAGCTATTCATTTTGTCTTCACTGACAACTAGCAGGCCTCCTAACACACTGCTGCCTCACTTCTGCAGTCAAAGCAGCCCTGCCAAGTGGACTCGGGCTGACACACTCATTCTTCAGCCTGTATTTCCTGGTGCAAATAGTTTCTAGCTCTTTTGCAACAGTCAAATCCAAGGAAAAGAAAAAAAAAATAAAAAGGGCTTTGTTCTCCATGAAAAAAGCCGCGGCTGTGGTCAGGAGCCCTGTGCACTAAGCTGGGCCGTGAGGAAGGAAGGGAAATGCAGTCTGCCGCGTCCTGCCAGGCGGGCTCACGGCCCCATGGCTCCCAGCCCTGCCGGGACGCCCTGACTCTGACCTCTGGCCACCCACCTCTCTGTCCCTCTGCAAAAACCTGCCCCTTCTCTGGGCCATGCAGAAGTCAAATCCTATTTTCTTCAAGGCAAACCAGGAGGAAGCCTGCAAACAGGAGAGAGAGAGGGAGAACAGATCTGAAGCACAGCTTTGGCTTCCCTCATGCCCCACCAGCTCAGCTTTGCAAGGCCAACATGCCACATGGTCAGATCCTCTGAGATTCAGCGAGACTCTTCCATGATTACTCTGTGTGAAATACAGTCGTAGTGGCTTTTATAGCTGCAGGAGGGTAAAATGGCTTTCATCATCTCTTCTGACCCTACTTCCCCATATTACCAAAAGAAGTCTGCTGGAGATAAGCAGACCAGTGCCATGACCCCCGTTTGACCTGTTTCCCTCTCACTCTTGCTCAGTTTCTTAGACAAAGTATCTCCTAGAGGAAAGTGGCAATGCCACCCTTGGAGCAGTGTCTTTCCTGGTAATCTCCTGTATTACCACTTAGTGGTTCCTTTGATGCAAATATTTTCTCACATTTACTCTTTTCAGCTTCTTATATTGAAGTCAACAGCCCTTGTCACCTGCCCCTCACAAACATCTTCCTAGGGGTCTGTTCACCGACCCCATTCAGTGTGTGGCAGTATCAGATTAGGTCTCCAGGGTCTGCAGATGGGTATAAATTAAATTTTACCCAGCAGACTGCAATGGGGCCTTTGTTACCCCCTATGGTTTAAAATACAGGTTTCTGCACAACAGCTAGAAGGCTATTGACACACCTAATTTTTTAATTGGCCTTCAAGAAACTTCCCACACATGTGCCAAAACAAGCTGTTCTCCATGTGTTAGAGCCAGAAGGGGTTTTTTTTCCCCTTCCTGCAATAGTTCAGCTCCTGATCTCCCGATTCCCTTCCCACCCAGCTTCTGCTGAATTATCGCTGTTCACTGGTGGGTATGCAGAGCCCCCAACACTGTTGGTGTGCCTTCCCACAAGCCCAGGGATGGATGTTCACCTTTGGACAGAGGAGAGGTTTCCCCTTCTAGACCAGCCTTACTACGTCTTGGAGGTTTTCTACCTACCACTGTGGCCTGAGGCATGATTTATGCCTGGCAGGATCACCTGAGCTTGCTAAATCTACCTTGCATCCCACCAGCACAAGGTACTCTCATCCAGGAGGCACCAGGACCTGAGTTTCTTCTGCTGCTGACACTGGGCTCATCTTTTTAAGGTTGAAATTTGCCTAAAATGACAGCTTTGGACATGTATAAGGCACTTACACAAATCCTAGCAGCCTGCAGTAGTTAGGAGGACAGGGTACATAATACTCTAGCCCCTTCTGTCTTCAATTTCTAGGAAGCTATTATAGGGCCTTCCAAAAGGGCTCACGTCTGCCTGCCAGCACCACATTAGCATGACTACTGCTTTGAAACACAATAGCTGTGGCAGCTCAGTATCTGTAATGCATCCCCTGCTGTACTGTGTAGCTTTGCGCACGCCTTTGTGCCATTAATGAATCATCACGTGGGAAGTGTTTTCATTATTCCTTGCTTTTCCAGCCCTGGTGTTTCTTGGCAAACATGCATCCCAGGCCACAGCAGCTGTCTGTCTTCCTCTTCTTCCTTTAGTTTAAAACCATTTTTTGTTGGTGTTGTTTTGAAGTGCCCATTGAAGTGACAGGACAGAGAAGGATGGCTAAACCCAAGTTCCAATATCTTTATTTCAAGACTACACTAATAGCCTGTAAGAATTTTTCTCTGCTGTACTTCAGATAAGAACGGTGAGCCTATAAATTCATTAGCGAGTAATGGAGCAACCTCACTTTATCTATGTCTTTTCGCAGGACTAGGGTTTCATTCTGTGCCAGGAGTCATACATCACACTCAACATGTATGTCTCCAGAGCCAACCGAGAGAAAGTGCAGAAAAACTACTGTTAACAAGGGAGTAATTACATTCAGCATAAATTAATTATTGGTCACTCAGGACTGGTGGGAAAGGGCCACACAGACTGTATCCGGCTGAGTTCCCACCTCTGAGGGAAAAAATATTTGATTATGAATCATAAGACAATATGAGGTGGGCCCTTTCTGGTCTACTGGTCTTTAACTGCACGTTTTTGCTAATATGACATGTGGCTTATTTGCTTTAACACTATAGGTACATTGTATTTTTTTAGGGCAAACATGAGTGATAGTCATTCAGGACAAGGGTCATTTCATAGCAGCCAGCATCAGACCCGACTGAGGGAAGCCAGGAGGGACTTTAAAATGTAATTCAGCCAAAAGAACAGGACACGGATCAGCAAGCGAGTGATGGAAGGTGTTCATGAGGAATTTAGATTACCACACACTGCAAATAAACCCTGAGAAACTGGAGCAGCCAGAGGCCAGGGAAACCTGATTGGCAAGCAGAGAGGAGCCCTCTCGTGAGGAAAAGAAGATGCACATTGTGCCCCAATCTCTTCGCCAAAAGTGTTAGTGCTAGCTCAGGAAAGTTTAGTTGTGCTTGAACTCTGAAATGACTAACTTGGAAAGGTGTAGGAGTACATAAAATTATGTTGGCCTAGTCTCCAATAACCAACCAAGAGATTAAAACTGCTTGTGATGTGTAGAACATTAAAACTGTTCCATGTCCTGACAAAAATCAGGAAATTCAAAGTTAAAGCGAATCCTCATAAATGGGAATTCTTGCCGTCATGGGAAATAAAAAGCACATCAAGATGCAAGTGACAGATGTACTGTCAACTGGGAAGTTCAGCTTGGAATTTCCTGGCTTTTTCTTTTCACCTCGATTCACTGCCCCTAAAACAATGTATAGTTAGAACAGGATTCTTTCCTCCTCTTCTTTCTGTTTTTCAGAAGATACTCATACATATAAATAAACTGTTGCACAGACATGATAGGATAATTAAACTTTTTTTTCTTTTTTTTTTCAGTTGATGGTTTTCAAGCTGTTCATTAGAGAACTGGATGGGAAAGTTTTCCCATTTGTAAAGCCCCAGGTTTATTGAATTGTAATGAGTGCACCACTCAGACCCGCCAGCTATGTTTCTCCATAAAAAAGAAGCCAACGTCTGTCTTACAACAGCCTGGTGTTTGGAAATTCACCTGTAATACGAAAAATACAGTTTCCCAACTCAGATCCAGTTCAGGTTGGAGTGCCTAGAATAGCAAGTTATTTGGGGATATGCTGTCTTGGTTTGCCCAGAATTTTCATGTCAGACTTCAGAAACCTTTGTTTTCATGGAAATACAGGGGCCAATGAACTGTCATTTTATAACAAAGGCGCGTTTTTTGAAAAATTCCCAACCTGTGCTAATTGCCCACAATGGAGTAGAGGGTGGAAAGCTTCATGGGGCTATGAAGCTGGTCCATGGGTCCCTGCCAGTTACACTTGATAGGGAATTTCAAAAAGCGCTGCTCTGACTTATGAAGCTGGTTTCAGTTTAAAAATATACCTGGAAAAAAAAAGCCATTTTCTTTTTCCAGGGACTGCACTATGATTCACTGTCAACTTTTTACTCCCTGCACTTCTGACACCATCTCCAAATCCCTTCACTGCTGATGCGAAAATCCAAAGTGGGCTTTTTCCTGTCCAGTCAGAAACAAACCCCAGCAGACAAGAAATCCTGGTGGAGGGTCCAGCCCTGTGCCCCATCAGGTGAGGGATGGGTGGCCATTGCCTCCCCCAGGGCCGGTGGGCTGTGCGGGCAGCCCCACACCTCACATGTGGCTGGAGACTCTCCTGTGCTTCGGACATATGGCAGCCGACTGAAATCAGGTGACGGAAGCTGCTGCAGGGCACAGCCCTCCATCCTGCTCCTTGCCTGGCTGCTGCCACCTCCGGGTGCAGCAGCAGGGCCTGCACCTGCCATGTCTGTCCCCAGCCTGGTGGGAAGGTGGGAGGCTGTGTACTGCATCAAGGCTGAACTGGGGGGCTTCTGCCTCAAAAGCAGCAGCGTCTGCTGGGGCAGGGGGGGGCTGTTGAAAGGCAATGAACAATAACAGCTTCAATATAGATGCATAATTCCTTTTTTCACCTATTCATCCAACAGGGGCCATCATAATCTCCAGCAGAAAACCAGCATGCTGACTGACCCATAGCTCCTCCGGGAAAGCGAGGGTGGCAGCCCAAAGCTCAGCCTTCTTTGCTCACGAAGAAGTGTGGCTGTGTCATAAAATCTTTACATGACGTTAATCACAGTGGAGTTGGTTGCACCTTTTTGAAAGGTAAATGTGAGCATTTCACTTCCAAGAATAAGCCTTTTTTTTTTTTTTTTTTTTTTTTGTGAAAGGAGGATGCTTTAGGATTAAGCTAGATTTAAAACAAGTTTAAAAAGAGCATCACATAGCTCAAGTAAAGCAAGCCTGCTGGCTTCGCCCAATGACTGGCACTAAAGCAGATTATTCTGGAAGAAAGACATTCTCACAACCTCATGGCTTCAATTTCTTAAGCAAAAAAGCGGAGCGAGATCCCACAGTTATTAAAACAAATAAATCAAGGCTTGAGAGATCTTGCGCACAAAATTGGACAGTGTTTGCATTTTTCTGCCCTTGGAGCTTTAAGGAAGGTTTTTTTTTTCTCTTTTACCTCATCCACCTTGGGTATCTTAAAAGCAGGAAAGGCACCCCTGGGACACAGAGGGTTCTATTAGATGTAATTACGGTACCTTACTTTTAAAGGTTTAAAAGTGCATCTTTATGGGCTTATGCAGTCCCGGTAACAGTAACAGTGTTTTATGTGTTTGATTGACATAAAACATGCCTCAACATTAAACATTTCCTCAAAGTCTAGGAACACTGGACCCTGTTCCTGGTCTCTGCCTTGCCTTTGCAGCCCTGGCTGACAACTGCCCCACATCCCTCAACATGTACCCAGCAATGGTGCAGATGCCACAACCAACCCCTCTAAAGGCAGGTGCTGCCTCCTGCTCCCAGCAGAGTGGAAATCAGCCATTCCCACATTGTCTGCTCTCACCTGCAGCAGCTCAGCAAAAAATGTGAATGTTCAATGAAGCCGAAGTGGTTTATAGGCCATCTGCATAGGTGATGCTGAAACTGTGTTAAAGCAAATGGGATCTTTCTGCCGCTTCTTTGCTGACTTCTGTCCTCATGAGCTGCAATTTAACCACATCACATGTCAGCATTATTGTTTTTGTCAGACCCTAAGTCCACTCACTCTTCTAAAGAAAAAGGGAGTGCTTTGCTCATGTGAGCCATTAAAGATAAGAAAACAGGAGGTAATTTTTCATTGAGCAATTTGTGACCATTTAGGAAAAATCTGTATCTGTAACAAAGCACAATTTCCTTTTTTAACTTGAGCACAGGTTTTGATTAGGCCTATGTGGTGAGTTTTGTCTCAGGTGAAAGCAAACTTTATGGAGTATAGAAAACTAACATCTAACTTATATTGAAGCTATGCCCACCAGAAACACAAAACTAGAGAATTTCCCTCATCCAGTCAAGTCACAAAAACCCAAACCAAACATCCAGCTGAAAGGTCCCATTTCAAACTTTTATTATCTGAATTTCATAGCAAAAAGATGGCAGCAGGGAAAAGTACAGATCAAAAATTACCAGTGGAAATTGGAAACAAACTGCAAATAATAAATCAGATTAGGAAGAAAAAATGTCAGTCTGTCTGCAGATAATTCACAAGTGAAAAAAGTTCATTACAAATTACTTGCCCTGCTGCAAATTTTTAGTTACGTGTGTGTGCAGTGCATCATAAAACTTCTGCCCTTGACATATTTTAAGAGAATGCCATTGCCAACTGGAACTTCAGTTGGAAGCTCAAAAATTACCATAAAATAAGACTCTTAGGCTGTACCAGATGGAGGGGATTTCAAAAATTTCAGGAGGTGGGAGGATTTAGAATTCAACTCTCCCAGAACAAAGGGATTTTAGCAAAATAGCGCTCCACAAGTTCACAGACAGCCCTGAAGTCAGTGTCTAGATTGGACTTTTTTTTTTTTTTAACCTAAAACCATGACTCAGGATCACACATAATTACAAGCTGTAGTAATTAGAAATGGAAAAAATATGAAAACTTTTCTTTTAGTGATAATTGTTTTTTTCCCATACTGCAGAATAAACATTTTCAAGAAAATACTGTGCTGGGTATTATTTCCCAGGGTTTTTTATTTGAAAGAACTTAGATTTTTCTTTTTTGGCTTTGCCTCAACACCTTTCATTAGAAGGACGTAACTCCTTGTTTCATGGGAGGAGGGGGTTACTGGGAAATTTCAGACCTAAGTGTCAAATTGCAAATAATCTTCACAAATCAAAGCAGGGAATTGCAAGAGAAATGCAGTCCTCGTATCAGGAAACTGTCTTGTGCTTCAGCTAGCTGAGAAAAAGCAGGGGAGAAACTGGTATGGTTTTGTAGTGCTTTGATTTCCCTTATTTCTCTCCTCTTCTGTTTGTTTTCATTGTGTATTTAGGAATAGTGATTTTTTTTTTTTTTTTTTTTTTTTTACAGTAACATCTAGACATATGAGTCTATGTACTGACATGAAGCAATGTCCTCCTGAAAGATTTGTCAGTAGTCTTGTCTTGTGTTTCTTTGTATGTAACATAGAAGAATGGTTTTGTTATACATCCAAAAGTTTCTCTATTACTTCTTCAGCCTCATTTCACTTTTCTTTCCAGGTAGTTAGATAATTAGTCGTTATTCCAGGACTATTTTTGCTTTCTCCTCCCTATGCCAATACAAAGTTTCCTGGGCAAACTTTTCCTCTCTAGACTTCGTTGGCCTCTTCCTTGTGCATTTCCCCGCTGCTGTAGAAGGCCTACTAGAAAAGATGAAAGACGTCTGGGCAATATCTTTTGAGCAGCCAAGAAATGTCTATCACAACTGCTTTCCATTTACCGCAACCATGTGTGTGTATGTGCACAGTTTACAGTTGTGGTTTTTCTGAGGGGATTACGGTATGGTTTTACAGGCTGCTCAAGACGTCCATTTGGGTATAAGTGTATCTATCTATACAGAAATGTATATACACGCATCCTAGAAAGTGCTTGTGTATTTTTTATTTACTGTAACATCTTGGAACTAAGCTTCCCTTAAAATAAAACAACAAAAAAAATCCCCAAACAACAATAATAATCCCCAAACAACAAAAATAAAACAACAAAAAAAATCCCCAAACACCACTACAACACCACAACAACGACAACAAAAAACTACAACAACAAAACCAAAAAACAACCCATAAAAAACCAGCACATCCATTTACAACTCCCTCACACTATTTTTTTTACTTTTATTTTTTTTCCCCTCAAATTATTCTTTTATTCTGCTGTTCTTTTTGTACCCCAGCTTTAAGCCTTGTTGTTGTTTTTTTTTTTCTTCTTCCCCTTCTACCCTCTTCTTACCTTCTTACCTCTTTTCTTCATTTCCCATAAAATTACTTCCTCTCCTTTCTCTTTCACTATCCTCCCCTTTCTTCTCTGCCTTTTCCCCCATGCTATAATTTTTCCTTTGCTCCTTTTAATGCTCAGCCTTCTCACTTTCAATTCCCTTCATAGCCATCTCTTTCCTGTTGTTCCTGCATCTACAACTTTCCATCTAACAGGTGACTGGTGAAGTATGTCATCTTCACATGGAGACATTGTTTCCTCCCTTCCTTGAGATTTTATGCTAACCCTGTTATCTGGGTACTCATGTCATTGGTGAGAGCACATGTTTTTGTAGTGTTTTAGGAGAAAAGTGATGACATGGTTTGGGCATCTATTTTGCTATTTCACGGTCCATGTGATACAAAAGGCTTAAGTTCAAATCAGTCACTACCTCTGTGAAAATTCTTCTGTCTGGGATACTGTAAGAGTATTAACTACAAAAGATAGTAACAAATGGTTAGGGACAAAATGATTCCTACATGTTTCTGTTATGCTGATTTGCTCATTGTTCTCTGCTTTGACAACAATTGATGCTTTGTTGGCTTTAGTATTTTGAAATTATCATACAAAGAGATTCATGGAACTATTTTTCTTTTAAATGCTGTTTTTCACTGATTTGAAGACATTCAACGGATGCGTACTGGTTTTGATAAAGCTGTTGATTTTCTGTTATCCAGGATGGACCTTACGGTCATGCCCAAACAAGGAAACTTCAATAAGTATTTTTGAAATCTTAGTTTCTCAACCTGAAAACCAGTATTGTGACATTTTTACAAGTGAAAAAAAAAATCTTAGTCCAGTAGCTAAACTAACTGAGCATGCACGTTAATTGCATAGCTTCTTGGCTGTATCAAGCTATAGGTATTACCTCCTCCACAAAATTCAGGGTGCCATTCTTAGTAACATTCAACAAGGTCTAAGTAAATCACCTACAACATTCTCCATTGAAATGTTTGTCAAGAACTTGCAAACAGATCTTCGGACAGTTTCTTAATATAGTTTCTGGATACTAGATTATCTTGGATTTCAGTAAACTTAAGGTAACATCAACTCACTGAATCCCTTGGAAACAGCTGCTCACCAGGAAAGCAACCTAATGCAGGCAAGTTTGCTCTGATCCTCTTAGCAAGGCAGAGAGAAGGGCTCAGAGCAGCAAATAGCACAGCATTGGTTCACTGCAGCACAAACACCCAAATCTCTTCCACCCCAGAGGAAATCTGAATGTCCCCAAGAGGCCAATGGCTGCAGGAGGAGCAGTACAGCTGTTCAAAACAAGAATTTAGTTCCAAGAAGCTGATTCTGCAAACACTTTAGCACATGTACAGCTTTCCTTTACGAGAAACCTCAAAGAGCTGGCGGATGTTGCTTCATGAAAGTCAAGTAAGTCATATGGCAAAGTGTTTATGGGGTTTGGATCTAAATTTTGAAATGATTTTAGGACCCTTAAAAGCAGGCGCTAGATAATAGTAAATTCCCATTGTTTTCCAGGAAGAAAAAAAATGTACATAACGATGTTGCACTGTCGTTGAATCTGCTGCCCGGACACCCAGAGGAGTTTGTTTTCTCCTCCTGTGTTTGAGGCCAGGGGATATCCTGTGGTCCAGGGCTGCAGGAGAGCTGTGGGATCATGCATGGCACAGAAGAAGCCTCTGTCCTCTTCCCCAGCAGTCTGATTTCATCACAAGAAATGCAAAAAGACAAAGTAAACGTGTATCAGACTTTCCTAAGACAAGCTGGGGGATGAAGAGCTTGGCTTATGAAGAGGGATGGAAAGAGCTTGAGTTGTTTGGGTCAGCAAAAATGACAGAGGCTACGAGAGGATCAGCAAAGGAAAGGGGATCATGATCACAGGGGTCATGGGTACAGTTACACTGAGCTGTGCTTCCACACTGGCCAAGCAAAAATCATAGATTCGTAGAATTATTTTGGTTGGAAGAGACCCTCAAGATCATTGAGTCCAAACATTAAATGGCAAAGAGAGTGCAGAAAGGCAGTCAGCAACTGTTTTATTTCATTTACAGTAATTGCAAAGGACCTAATAACGTTGCATATATGTACATGCCTTGCATAAGGCTCTCCCTACATAATTATAAAGGTGAAAGCAAACTTAAGGGTAACTAGCTTTCCTCTGTTTTCCTTTCAGACTTAGCAAGCATTTTGATGCTTTTGGTCTTTTGGATGCTCAACAACAGTCAGTCAGGAGAGGCAGGTGAGCTTTCAGGTGGCTCATCCCAGAAGGTCTACTTTGTTCTGCTTCCTTTTGGACATAGCGACTTTTTAAAGCTCTCCTGAGACAATTTGCTTCTACCTTGGCTTTATGTGCATGTCGTTTCATCATCTGAGGCCTCATTTCATACATACGTTTATAATATGGGTTTCATTTCAATAAGCTGGGAAAGTAATAAATTTAAAGCTGACTAACAGTTGTTTTATGTGGCTGCCAACCTGCCAAGTAGCATTCTTAATTATTGCCAGGAAACTAAGTGTTTTGCAGCCATGTGTTTTACATTTGAGTGTAGTATGTCTTGTCAGCCCTCAGCTGGACTGATGGACAGGCCAGTAATTTTGGGATGTGGAGAAGCCTGCAATGGTGGGTGGTTTTTTTTGTCATCAGGTAAGGATATCAACAACAACATGATGGACAAGAATAGTCCAAGTGGTCCTTGACTCCCAAAACACACTGTCACAGAAAAGCTGGAGAGAAGGGGTTAAACCTGAGCCCAGAACCCTAGTATTTTTTCTGTTTAAGACTGTAGGGCAAATACTTATTAAAGCTGTCAACAAAGAAAAAGCATAAACGTATTATAAATTCTATATGCTACAATAAGATGGATGACCATTTTGTTCCTTCTTTACAGGATAGAGTGCAACACTGCTATGAGTACACTCTCCTTTTCTTTTAACCAGACAAAATTCATTATTAGTGCACCAAAATCAGCAATGGTTGCATGGCTTGTTTTCTGCAGTCTGTGTTTAGGCTCCAAGATATTGTCCCACATGTTGGAAATCAGCCAGTAAAAGGAGGACAGAAAATGAATACTAAGAAAGGAAGCACTGACCCAAACAGTTTTGTTGCATGTATTCTGCTCTACAGAATGCTTTGAAGTCTCAAGAGAAACTTGACTAAGTCAAGAGTGCCTCCAGGCCCTCAATTTGCGCAACCAACACTCATTTTGCTGATCATCATCATTGACCCTAGAAGAATTATAAAGGTCGTATTTTCTTGCTGATAATGTAAGTCTTGAGCAATTTTTTAAAATGGGATAAACACAAACACATTGTTAAAAAGCACATTTTTGAGTTCAGTTATTTTCTTTCCTTTAATAAATTACATGCGTGAGACAGAACCCAATTAAAGAAAGGCTCATCTCATGTGTATCTCGGGCAATGCTGCAGGATATTATTCCCCGTACACACATGCACCTAATTTTAGAATTATTCCCATTTTTCTCTAGTGTTGCAGAAAAGTCTAATACTGTTTACTGCTGCTTTTTTCTTCAAGTAATTTTGTTGTTTTGTTAAGGAGGGATTAATTAGTGAATCATTATTCCCATTTTGGCATGTGAAAATCTGGAGTGTGCTTTTATCCATCTCCCAAGAGTGCACATTGGCACCGTAGCAGAGGATGTGGAAGAAGTGTTTTTCAAAGAAGCAGATGTAGCAGCTTTGGGAGCATCTGTACTGGTGTGTTTTGCTGAGGGATTCCTACTAACCATTTCCCATTTAACCGGGTAGTCCCTGTGTATTTCTCACAGGTGAGGCCTGCCTTTGTGAAGCAGAACTCTCTAAGGAAAATCACCATTAAAGTTCATGTGGCATTTCCATTAATTATTGCAATTTCTAACTGCTCTGTTTCTCCCAAAATAAATAAATTTATTCTGGAGTTTCACATGCTACATCCTATCTCAGAGCAACTTTTTCCAAGGAGTTTGTGGGTATGGGCAGATGCTGGACATTAACTCCTCCCACTAAAGTCAATAGCAAACTCCCACTCACTTCAGTGAGGTCAAATCCATTCTCAGAACTTTAAAGTTTACCTCGGCACTCCTTAAAAAATCTGAGATCTATATTTTTGAGGTCTATCAGCTGTCCAAGCGCAGGACTTTTAGGCCACCCATCCCTGTTTTTCACATGGGACTTTGCAGAGAGATTCTCTGCAGAAGTGCAGACACCAGAGGACACGGGAAGGCAACGAAGTGGGGAAGAGATGCCAGAGGTCACTAATGGGGCTGACAGTGGCCAGAGGTGGCTGCACACAGAATCCATTTAGCATTGTATGTGGAAAGGGAAAAATGGCCTCTTTTTTTCTGATCAGCGTGATGAAATCTGAGTTTCATTTTCACTCTGTGCTGGCCTAAATCTGTTGCTATTTATATCACTAGCCAAACCTGAGACTGTGTGAAAATACCTCTTTAACCTTTTAAAACTGGCACCATGTTTTTTTTTGTATCACTATTTGCCCTCCACTCCAGTGTTGCTTACAAGGAACTGCTGCCTGTGACTATTGCAGAGCTGGCCACCATAGGGGAGCTGCTGCCAGGGTGTGATGCTGTTACCTGACTTCACTCACTAATCCAAAGGGGCATATGAAAAGCAGGTACAATTTCACATTAAACAAGAGCATGTTGATCGGGGTCTGAAGGCATGGCCTAATGCTGAGTGCAGAAACTGCAACAAGTCAGCTCTGTGTTACCCAAAGCCACTTAAATATTCTCTGAATGACCAAGTCACTGAAGACGCTGCTAGCATGAGACTTTCTCCCTCTTCTTTTTAGGGAGAATCATTTAATGAGCTCCTGGTGCATCAAGGCATCTCAGGGAGGAAGAATGAAGACCAACCCTATGCTGTTTGCTGCCTGAAGACAAACCAGTTTCCCCAGCGGCCACCACAAAGCACAGCCTCTGATTGCAGGGAGCAGAGGGACTGACTTCTTCCTCAAGCACCAGTTATCTTGGCACTTTAGAGTTAAGCCAGATTATAACAAAGCAAACAAAAAACCCATATCCACTTGTATAAAAAAAGGATATCCAAAAATTATTCCCATGTGTGAGGTGCTGCTGCATGACATTAAGTGCAGCAGCCAAACCAGTAACAGTTAAATCCTCCGGATCCCCATAAAAATGCACAGTACACAAATACACAGTAAATGAAATGACTGAATTAGAAGCAGAGATAAGTGAAGGACAACCCTATGCTGTTCTGTGTTCAGTATGATTGCCAAAGTGCTGAGGCTTTTTGCCACTTTCAGATAAAGAGGATTTTTACACATTTTCCCCAGTAAAATATTTGGCAACTGCTGACTACCTTCTTCTTCTTCTGTCTTGCTACATCACTAACAGGCTCTTCAATTCAGTTATATGTACCCTGGCTAACTTCCCAATGAAATCTAGATGTTCATTTGTTTTTAAAGTTTAATTTTTACTAATACTACTCACAGAGAAATCCCTTTGGCCCCAGTGGTGTGTAGGTGAAATTCACTGGCAGTGAAATCTCTTGATGACGTGTGTTGATTGAGGCTTTATAACTGCAGGGGCCAGAATGGTCTGTCAGGAGCTCACCTGAGCACCCCGAGTTCAGGTCCACTGCTCTGTTCCACCAAGGACTACGGAAAGGGTAGAACAGAATTTAATAAAATTCCTCATTATACTCCAAGTTATTCCAGATTAAGTTGTCAAAGATATAATCAAAAAAGCTAATTGATTTTTTTTTCTTTTTTTTACCCTGAAAAAAAATAGCCTGTTGGTGTTTAAAACAAAGTTTCAATTATTTTCCCCTCTAAACTCTTCTTTCAATATCTGAGCCTGTGGTTTTCTCTAAGGTAGGTATCTGACAGCGGCACCCGGACTAGGTGTCACTGCTAGAGAGAGCACAAGCCAGTAAGGATATTGACACTATAAACCTGGGCGGTCCCTGAGCATCACTGGGCCTCGCTGGGCCAGGTTTCCCTGTGGAGGACATAATGCACCATACAGTAAGGCAAATGTAAATGTACCTCACAAGTGCACTTATAAGGAACCAGGATGTTCCTTTGAGGCAGCTGCTTCTTTCTCATGATTCTCCCCAAACATTTATCTCACAACTGCTTTGTGATTGAGTTATGGGTGTGAATTCTCACAAGTGCGAGTAAAGATTAATTCCAAAACTGTGCCTCCACCTGGCTCCAGCTCCTCCGTTCCCATCCTCTGCCTTGGTTTTCTGTGTCTTATTTTACATTCACCAGGGACCAGACCGTAACCATGCCCATGCTGCCTTGTAACCTTATCTTTCCTCTCACCCTTTGAAAATAGCAACAGAAGAGGTGAAAGCCTTCAAAAACAACACAGAAAAAAACAGAAGAGGATATTTGAAGGAAGAACCTGCTCCCCTGTGGAGAGGGGGAACTGACGTGCCTGTGATGTGGCTTTCAGCATGTCAGTGCCACAAGAGCATTAGACAGATCTCTGCCATGTTGCAGTCCTCACATAGTGAGGCAAGCTTGTTTTTAATAGACAACATATTGGGAATATATCCCTGATTAAATCTCTCTGTTCTCTTTCCTTTTCCCTTCCCCTGTGGCTACCTTGCGATCAGTTTGGCAAATATTAAGGATTACAGATGTAGCACTAGCATAAACAAAAATATGGCATATTAGCTGCACAGGCTGCTTTGAAGATAAAGACCAACTTTAAATTCCACAATCCTGAGGGCTCTTGTCGCCTTGAAATCTGATTTCAAAGCTCAACACCACTGAAATGTCTTGTTGAGAGTGATGACAGCAGGCAGTGAAGTGTACACTGTATTGTCACCACCTGTGATTGGTGGCAAAGCACACACTTTGGCTACCACATACTGACTCCCTAGCTGTGGGCTGCCTGTAATAATGCAAACAATAACCGCTGGCTAATTTCAGTCCTGTAAGTGTGGTGATGAAGTATTACATAAACTCAGAAACCATGGGAGTTAAGTGGATAGAGTCCATTTTCACTGTTTTCAAGGGACACAGGGAATCTTTGATGTGTCAAAGTCCATGGGAGAGACAAAGAGGTGAACACATCCCTCCAAAAATGAAAAGCTGTCAATTAAGAAAAAGACCAAGAGACCATGAGGCTGCAAATGCTAACAGTTTGCTCAAGGAGGAGCTGTATCTGTGTGACTATCTCCAGGACCCTGCCATTGGGCTGCACAATAACTTGCAGGAGGCTGAACAGGTACAGAAGAAGCAAAAGGGTGCTCGCTGGGACCCTGGCCTGGTTGCCTGGCCACCAGGGCTCAGAAGCACTGACTTCATGTGGAGGCACCTGGGTCTACATTGACATTGTCTCTGCACTGTGTTCCACATCATGTCCTGGGGGCCAGGGCTTTCTGGAGACATGTGTCATTCATGTGACTAGTAACTGTGAACTGACTCATCTCCAACAGGTGACATGAAACTGTGGGCTTTTTCCATTGATTTCAACAGAAACAGGATTTTTTGCATTCATCTGCCTCTCTGCAAATGAATATTAATTACACAGAAGTTTGGATGATCTTTAGTTAATTAATTTCTTGGAGGCTTCCTGAAGGAATACTCCTGGGAAAATGGGACAAGCATCTTCGGAGTTTTAGAAGAAAATCAAAGAACAATGAAGAAGAGTGAAGACCTGCTGTTGGAAGAACAGCCACATAACCAGCCCAGGCTATCACCTTTGACAAGACGGAGACAACAAGGGGTTGAGAGTGCCACAAAGAGGCTAAGGGATATCATCCCATTGGACAGTGATCTCTGACCTCTTACTGATTAAATGAAGTTGAACTCATACCTGTAATCAAGATTATGCAAGATATCTGGGCATAAATGAGACAACACCTGCAACGTAGTTATCATTATAACTAAAAATTTTTCTTCCAAGATTAAGAGAGTTACTAATTCTGAGGACTTGTTAGCTCTGGCATAAGGTGCCAATGGAAATGCCATGCCTCTTTTATCTTATCCTTCCCCCAGATATGAAAGCCACAAAACCAAAACACATATTCATTTACCTTAAATGAAGTCCATAGGGTGTTGGAAAGCATGTATTTCTGCTTTATCAAAATCTCTAGAAAGTCACTCAGCACTCCTTTTGACTACAAATGCAATGGCTTGATTTATTCCCTGCTAATGTGACAAAAGCATTAGGTGATTTACAGTAGACAAAACTCGAGAACAATGGAGTTTGAAATCTAGATCAGCTAAGGAAAAGATGAAGGAAGAAATGTTAAATATTACAAAGGGGATGGACTGTTCTTCAATGTCCATGTTTTTTGTCCCTACTATTCAATACTGCAGAGTGTTAGAAGGGGCTGATGGAGTCTTCATGTGACTGAAGGTCTTATATCCCAAGGAAGAGGAGGTCTATGGACAAGAAGGAGCATACACCTGATATGTGACCCTCTGTAGTGTTAAACTTCTGTGTAGGGTCAAGGAGTCAAGAAGGGGGAAAACAGAGCAGGGGCAGGAAATTTTGGGAAAAGTGGTTAAACTCTCTAAACCTGCCCTCCAATAGAAATTTATTACTGGCAGCCAAAAGCCTTATGGGATGTATATAGTGAGGTAAAATAATCCTGAAGGTCAAAGCATGACATAAATGATCAAACAAATAATTTAAGATGGGAGCCATGTGGAAGAAAAATTATTTCAAGTCAGTTAAAAGGTCAGCAGAAAGATCTTGCCATTTTGGGAATATCTGTCCCAGAAAACACTAACCGATTCTTAGAGCATGACTCAGGGGAGCATGTCTCATCTAATGTGAGTGAAAGTAGCCAGGTGCTCCATTTTCATGGTGGTGTGTTATTTAACGGGCAACAGTAAATACTGATGATACTAGATACTTTCCTTTTTAACGAGCAAAGCCAAACAGCAATGAGTTCTGTTTGCTACCATCTTCAAGGAAAAACATTTGATGCTGAAAGTGCAATGCTCTGTTTTCTTAATTTTCAAGGCAAGTTGTGAAGATCTGCTGACAGGAATCTTGCTCTTCTGCAGTACCTCCACTCTGCTACAAGGAATTTTGGCAAACGTGAGCTGCTAAAGCATTGGTCTTTGCAAACACACATGCTCATTTAACTTTTCACTCACAAAAGGACACCTATTGACTTCCGTGGCACTTGCACATGAATATGATCACCTCAACATGTAGCTTTAATCTATATTATTTAAGATAATAGAGGAAATCAGTAGAAAACAAAAATCATTGCCCTTTCCCAAAGATAATTCTTTAAAAGGTAAAATTTGTGGATTTTATCACTTAAGAATAATAATAATGAAAATGGCTTGAAAATCAACAAGATAAAGCTGTTGAGAGCAACCTGGAAGTTAATTAACAATTTTATTTTAAAAAATGAATTACTAAATTGCCCAATAATCAGCTAGAAAGAAAAAAAAAATATATATATATATATTTTAATACAATGCCAAAGGTTGTGACAGTGGCCAACTGTTTGCAACAAAATTCTCCAGTATCAATCAGAAAGTCTCTGCCAGAATAGGAAATGTAACACCAGTTTCCCTAGTGCTCAGATTGTGTTTTATATGTCAAACTATTTTTCATGTGAGAAAAAGCTGACATCTTTTCTAAATAATCTGTTCATTTTACTCTTCCTTGAGATTTCATTATGCTTACTTTGCTTCATATTTTCTTATCTTTCTTTATTAATCTAATACAAATCTGGAAGAGAAAACAATTTTCCAGTCTCAGGGGTTGGGAACTGCAAAGGAGTTTTCTTAAATCCTAATCTATAACCAGTAATTCTGGACATTTCAAGGTTCCCTAGGAGAATTATTGTCTTCTGAAATATTTTAAATAGCTGGCTGTCCACAGCTTTTCCTTGTCTCAAAAAATGGATATATTATCATTTTAATGTCTACTGCTGCTGCTACTGGGAGCAATAAACCTCAGTCATGTTCTCCCACTGCATATGACTCAATAAGAAATAAATAATACTTAAATATGTTCTGGAATTCTTTTACATACCAAAAACCTCAGACTGACTCAACAGCCAAGGTGGGGTTCACCTCACCTTAGTCATTAGGCAATGGGTCTGAAGCAATTACCTAGACTTGCTGTGGAGAGGGAAGGAACTGTATTCCCAGAGGGTTCAAAGCACCTTCAGGAGTATTCATATGTCTGTAGACATATGAATATATATGTATAAAAGCATCTCCTCTTTATTATGTTAGCCTACCTCAGAGAGCATTTGGTTTGCATTAATTTCTTTTTAAGGAGAAAGAGGTCTCAGAAGTACATGGGAGTGCTGAAGGGGCAGTGCCACTTTATGGCTCAGTTACACATTTTGATGCCTTTCCTGCTGTGACTCAGAGAACCTCAGTCCTCTCTCACTGCCACAGCTGGGTAGCTACAGGGTGGGTGAGGACAGATTCGTGTCCCTGTGCTCCCTTTTTGCTGTCTGGCATTCCTCTGATCGGAGATGTGCAAAGTAGCATTTGAAGTTGGAAGTGTAGTTCACATCGTACAGAACAGGGTCAAGTTACAGCTCTCTCTTCCAAAACATAGATTCATTTTCTCCAAGACACTGCTGGCAGATCTGAAGTAAAATTAATAATAGCGCTAGAGAGGCTGGCAGGTTTGTTTGCCTCTTTTCAGCACTGCTCCCATCCTTCTAGCAATAGTCTTCTGCCCATTATGTTTGAATAAGTGCTAACCTATTTGATAACTGGAGAGTTTCATCTTCAGTTGCTTTACCTTAGGAATATTCCGAATCAAAAATGCACAACCACAAGCACTTGCTGACTGCAGTGCTGTCATGGTGAAGGTGATGGCCTTGCCCTACAGTTGTGAGTGTTTTCAGGACAAGACTCTTGCATGCGACAGTTTAATGACAGTCCAGGCAATTACCTTTCTACAAGGAATAACCTGAGAGAAAATTAGTCCTCCTGCTTGACTCGTGTATTGAACTGTTTTTACTAATGGAGAGATCGGAAAGGGAGAGAGGTTATTTTCAATTGTGCTTAATGGAAGGACTAAGTTGTGAGCGTTTCAAAAAATGTTGTTCTTCAGAAGACCTTTGGCTTCACTGATGGTGGAAGTAGTGACCTTGGAAAGGCATTTGCATGTCCCCACCGAAGAGATCTTAATGGCATATCAGTACATACAGGTCTCTGAAAAGAAAACATTCTGGAATTCCTAAAAAGTACCAGAAGTTACTTTCCACGTCACACGTACCCTTTTACCAGGTAACAGACTAACACTAAGCTGAATCTGACTATGTGACCACTGTGGAAAAGGTATGCAAAAAAACACTGGTCCCGCTTAGGTTAACTCACATCAAAAGCAATTCTTCTGTTTATCATTGCATCACTTAAAAATACTTATGAATATAAACCTTTTGATTTTTTTTTTTTCAGTAATACAACCTCTGTGAACTTACTTTAGAAATGCAACTTCAAATAGAAAAAGTAAAACATACCTCTGTGCATTACATTTATTACAGCCCATATTGTCATAGGTTGGTGGTATTTTCACCTTCAGGTCAGTTAGGAGGAGGAGGAGGAAGGCTAATAACAAAATTGTAAGTGCTTTAAGGTTGTGCTTTTTGTCGGAAAACATCGTTGAGTCTGCCAGCAGATAAGCTTTGCATTACTCAGAAAGTGATAAATGCTCACCAATGAATGCACAGATATTTTTTGATGGTGCTCTTCTGTCATTAAGGCTTTTATAACTTTGATAAATGCATGCTTTTTAGGCATTTGAAGAAAGTTTCATAATCTGAAGAAAAATTATCACTGGCTGCTAAAAATTCCATTGGTCATACATTTGTCTAGCTCTATGAACCTTTCCAGCTGTAACAACAAAAAATAAGTATCTGCATAGATGTATGTATGGGTATGTATATGCATATGTAAAAAAATATATATACACATACATTACTATATGTATATGTCTACCTAGATGCATGTATGTGTGTTTGCACACCATAATAATATTTCTTTCTTCTTTGTCCAAAACATTTTCGCACTCATATAATTCCACTTGGGCTAAAGACCTCCTGTGCTATGAAGTTAGTACGGAAAAGGATTTTTATATTAGATAAAAATGGCTTGATTCTGGATATGTTCAGCCAAAAGAAATATTTGTCCTTCACAATGGTGCACACTGTCATTGCCCAGAATAGTATTTTGTAAAAAATATTAGTTTAAACAGGTTTTATTTTGGTTTTGTTCAGAAAACAATTGTTTTATTACTAGAGGTACTATTAAGTGAAAATAGTTAGTGGGGAATTACATCCTTTGCTTTGCTTTACTAAAGCTGAAGTACCTCACTTTATGATTTTGATTTTTAAATTGAAGTTTTAATCCCCACAAAAAGCTGCAGTATCAGTCTTAAATTTAGGTGAATGGGAAGACCTCCTGTAGACTTTCAAAGGAACCTACTACTACTTCAATGGATCACTTGCTGTAGGAATAATGTTGAAACAGTTAAAATTGAGACACAAATTGGAAGAGTTAGAATGGATCCCATCTCAGGGAAAGATATTGAAAAGATCGACAAAGTACAGTATTTTCCAGTCACTACTCAATAAAGTCAGCTACCAACCTGTTCTGCAATAAATACTCTATATATGTGGTTTTACAGTTAAATTTAAAAAAATAAATATTTATTCTACTTCTACTACAGAAATGTATTTGTTTGTTTTATTTGGCAAGGTATGGGCAGGGACAGCATTAGACAGTTAAAAGCTGAAACACCAACGTTAAACATTTTAGGTAAACATACATTTACTAATAGTAAATGTTTTAGTATTAGACATATATGGCTGTAAAAGCAAGCCGGAAGAACTTTCCAGGACCATTTTGGAATAAATGAATGGTGTTAAAAATGAGCCTGTAACTTCTTTTGTACCTGACCCAAGCATTTTCAGATAATCTATACCTGTATTTGCCATTACCATCATCCTTTATATTTATTTACATCAAAACTTCAAGACACAGAACTGCTGGGTCTAGTGTGTATCTTTGATCTAGACATATTTTACAATGTGTACAGATATTTCACACTGTCAGTGATGACAGTTTTTCCAACTAGAACAACTGTCTGGTTGAGGTGGATTTGTCAGCATGCAGTTTGGCAAAGTGGACTAGATGATCTTTAACCATGTGCATGAAAAAGGTGTTATAAGCACTAGATTGTGCCTCCTCATCTAAAAGATGGGTGATCAAGACTGATCCTCTGAGAAAATCCAATGGTTTTCCATATACCTGAGAGCTAGAGGCACAAGCTGACTACCTAGGGAAATTGTGGAAGTAGATCAGTAGGTATATAATGGCAACTTCCCCGAGTCCCTCTGCTTCATGTTGGAGGTGAGGAGTTGGGTTTGCAGGTGAAAGCCTGCATGACATTGACCTCAGCAGAGACCTTCAGGGTTTGGGATCCAACAGCCATAAAGTTGGTCTGGTAACAGAGCATCCTTCTTAGAGCTTCTCTACAGCTCTTCATGGTCTGCATTTAAGGCCAAGGGAACAGGGTGATGTACCCAAGGTGAAACATTTAAAAACTTGCTTCCTGATGGAACAAACTGTATCTTGTCAGATGAGAAAATTGAAATATTTGAGAGAAAATGTATCTCAAAAGCTAAACATTACTTGCTTACCCACTTGCACATGATTGGATAGAAGATATGAATAATTTTTAATATCTATTTGTTCCTCTGGTTTTGTTTGGTTTGTGGGGTTTTTTTGTTTGTTTGTTTTGTTTTTTTTTTTTTTTTTTATTATTATTTGTTTCTTTGTTGTTTCTTTGGAATTTTTGTTGTTGTTGTTTTGGTTTGGTTTGGTTTTTTGTTTTGTTTTGGTTTTTGTTTTTTGTTTTTTTTTCATAATTTAAAGTAACCACTGGTACTTACATATTTCTCCTAAGATAATCGTGGGGGGACTAGGTGGAGGACACACAGAGCTAATAATCACTGAAGAAAAACTTCAGTTTCCAGCAGAAAAATCCTCTTCTTTATAGGCAGTATGTGTGAGAAAGTGCAGTAAAGACACCAAATTACAGTACTTACATATAGTAAAGAGTATAATTTGTTTTGCTACTTGAAGTCTATTTTTAAATACGACAAAGGCTTAAGTATGATTATAATAAACTTTCCATAGTCACAACTGTGCAAAATTACCTACAAAATAGCTTATTTTATGGTTTTAATATGTTTATAGCAAGTTCTGCAACACATTTCCTCCCATCCTTTGCTGTGTTCACCTCTAGCTTCACAAATATAGAGGTGAATGAAATTTGCTCATCCTTCAATGGATGTTTAGATCTGCATAGGATTCATTGTCCTGCTTCATAAACGGATGTATTATTTGACTGTCATATGGGTTGCCACTCACGGGGGGAAGAAAGAAAAAAAAAAAAAAAAAGAAACTGTAGTTGTTCTGCTGTTTATTTTTGTGGGATGTCTTTTCTAACTCGGCACCACCAGCAAGATTGCTGTTATCAGTGTTCAAATACCAGTCACTCCCTTATGAAGCAAGAAAAGATACACCGAGCGGTCCCAGGGACTAAGGAAACTTTGGCATTTCATCAGTTTCAGGGCTAGAATTTCACTGTCAAGCTCACTATCTGCTGGGCCCTCATAGATAAACAGTAGATAGGAGCTCACAACACATTCCTTTCATGTTCACTAATTTCAGAAAGAGCCTCTGCAGTCTAACACCAGCACATCCCTTGAAGTCCTATCTCTCTGCTTGTATCTTTGGCAGCCATGTAGTAATTAGTAAAACAGAGCGAAGATATTTTACACCACTCTGTCCACTTGGCTCTGCCGTTATGAACAAATGCTGCAAGTTTTGGCTGGGAATGGCATCTCACACTCTGTGCTTGGATTATAAATCCCTATTTACATCTGAAATTCTTTTAAATTAGTTAAGATGTAAACTATAACTTCAAATGATACAGAGCTCTTGCTACAGTAATTTATAGCTTGAAGAACTAAGTAAGTTTATCTCCTCTGGATTTAATGGAAGTTTAAGACAACATATTAAAAATGAAATTAAGATAAATAGAATCATGTTATCACTGCCTCCTCTGCTGAAATTAAACAACATACTGTGAGAAAGTTTCTTTATAGCTAACATAGGAGGCTTTGTCTTTACTTAATATTTAGCCTTTTTTTCTTGGTAATCTTCATAAAGCACTCTCTCCTGGACTAGATTCTGCCACTCTCACTCAAAATAATAGAAGTGTCATAAATGGTCTTGCTCTTTGCAGTTGACCTGTGTCTAAAATAAAGTACTGCTCAATAGCAGCAGAATGATACTGGAGAACCCACATCTTCATTGCAAGTACCACATGTACATATATTACATAGGTGTTGCAATGCAGCTCTTATATTGTACATAAGAGATGCTTTGGCCTTTAAAGGTATCGCTTGGCTTCATTGGCTGAGCATTTGTACATTATTGAGCTTAAAAACATCCTGCTTTGTGAATTAGTCAGACAAATACTGTTTCAACTTTATATTTCTTGAGCATCTTCCAAAAGATGGAAGACACTAAGGATCCAGTTTAAGCCTTAAATAAGTAGCTTCCATTTTCCGTGTTGATTTTGGCCTGTATTATGAATGACTCAGTGGTAGTATTTGAGGTATATTAAAGTCATTAAAGGGCTGTAGCTGGAAAAATAGGGTAACTTCCACCAAATAGTTAACCCACAAATGTGCTGAATGTATAATCCTGAAATTGATTCTGTGATTCTATGACATTTCATGGCTAATCTACCCATGCTGCAGTGGAGAAAAGACCTAAAAGAGAAATGTGAAAAGATCTCTGAAGTTATTAGGAAGGGAATCTGAAGAAGGGCATTAGAGAAAGCTTAACACTACTTAAAAGTTACTTTCATGCAACTAGTGGATCCAAATTCAGTGCAGGTAGAAGCAGATACCTTCTGCTGGAGAAAAGCTGCATCTTGCTTAGACTACATTGACTTCCCTGAGTATAAAATATTTTAAAAGGTAAGAATTCCATACCTACTGAAAGCCAAGGCAGCGTGTGCTACTTGGTACTGCCACTTACACCACCCTCCAAATTGCAGGGCTACTTTGTCACCCTCTAATTTGGCCCTTTTATTTCTGAAGTGAGAGAGATAAGGTACTGTGGAGCCATTCCTTCTAGGTCATTGGGAAGAGCATTCCCCTGGCGAGACGCCAGTTCCAAGGTCTGGTCACACCTCTGACTTCTCTGTGTAAATAGCGCAGGAATCTGTGTGCTTCTTTTTATTCTGTGAGATGGGAAGGCAGCAGTATTTTCTGGTGTAAATGAGGAGATGGATGAAGCACGGTGGCAGCCTGAGTCACCCAGATCCCGCTGTCCAGTGTTCATCTAAAAATGCTTAACGGTCTTGCACCAAACACTCCACATTAAAAAAAGAAAAAAAGAAAACCCTCAACCAGCAGATAATCCTTTCAGCTCCTTCTGATTACTCTAGTCTATAATGGGTTGTTCTTTTTAAAGCATTACAAATCAAGTTACAAGTCTGGCAGTGACAATTCCTTTCTCTTTTCTGATCCAGTCTATCTGAGCAGGAGACTGTATGCTCAGATCTGCAGGAAAGCCTTCTAAATCAAGGACAGAAAATAAGACTCAGTGACTACATATATCACCTTACTCCTCACTACCATTAGGTAGAATGTAAGGATACATCATCTACAGTGAAGGAGCTTGCCACGATCTTCCTGTCTTTTATTTACTGTCCATTTTAAAGTATAGACCAAGACAAAACACTAAAATCCTCTGTTGAACTTTAGAAACACTGTTCTCAATCTGATTCGAGTCATTAGAAGTCTTTACTGTCCTGCTTACATGGGGAGAAGGGAGATGTTGCTCAGGAAGGCATCGTGCTTTTTCTTCTGTCTGTTTTGAACATAACACTGCTGGTGGTCTGGTAGGATGAATGCAGAACGTTTTTCATATTAAGTCACAGGCTGCGAGGGTCTGATCGAGCTGCTTGTGACATGTAAAGGATCCCCTCTTGAGTCAGATGATGAATTACAGCCTCTCCAAAACCTGCTCATCTGAGAAAAAAATAATCAAAGCCTTTTACAGTAGGAAGCAAATAAATGTTCTTTTCATGCTGTTACTACAAGCAGGTCAACTTAATTATCCAGATCAGGGCATGAATAAGGAGGAGTGGTTTCCAAAAGAAAACCTTTCAGCTAAATCAATTATGTATTTCATAGCTGGCAAAAATAGAATTATGTCTGATGGATTCCATGCGAACTTAATTAAACCATCACACTCCCCTATACATCAGTCAATATCCTCCACCACCACTGTTACTTAACCCTTCTGGTTAAAGGAATGTACCTGACCATGGAGCCTCTTGCTTACGGCTTTACATATTTTGGTCTCTCAGCTTTCCTTTAGGTCACTGTTCTGAGGAAAGGACCATGGTAGTTAAGCAAACTAAAAATAAGGATTTTTTAGATGGTGTTAGTCACTTAAACAAAAAATGAGTTAGCAGAGAACTAGTAACTTATTATTTACCAATAACATATATTGTGGGCAAACTGTTGGCACACATTTTATTCTTATAAGGTACCTGTGGTTATATGATGCATACCCATCTACCATTTGGTATTATTTTATTCTAAGAGCTTTCAATTTCAAACCAGGATGTAGATTGTGTTGGATTCACAGTTCATCACACCATTCTCCACTAGCCATGCCCAGGGTGTTAGGTCTGCCTAAAACTTTGCACAAAAACACTAGGTAAATTAATCTTCTGGTATCCCATAATTTGTAAAGCAACACTTATCTCATTGCTTTAAGGCTTTTTCTTTGGGCCTTTGGAGAACGGAGTACATCCAGGTATAGCAATACAGTTACTCTAAATCAATTGCAGCACTAACATGTGACATGAGTGTATGTTGAGGCAGATTTTTAAATTTAAGTGGGAAGAAATTATGGGCATACGTAGACTATATCCCTTAGTGAAAGAGCCTTAGGTCCTATGTTTCATAAAGACATAGACGAATTACTTTTGTTCTCAAATTTACTTGTTTGGTGGATGACCAAAATGTAGAAGGAGACCTAGGAAGACAAGCCCTTATAGTCAACTGCAACTTCCTACATTAACACTATAAAACAGAGAGAATCAAGGTGAGGCACTAATGTGAAGTGGGGGACATTTCTGTTACAAATGACTTCATATTAATCAACCCGTTTAAGGCTAAGCCCCAACAGGCAGAAGGGGAAGTCGTTTATGGCATCAGGCGTGATATGTGAGGTGACAGAAGAGAAGGAATCTTTTCTTTCCTGTTTGCAAGGAGAAAATAATCGGATGGCAACTCCTTTAAGAGCAAAGTGGGACATTTTTACCTCTAGAAATTGAGCCTATTAACACTGCACTGTGCTCCTTTATTTCCAGTGCATTGAGTGAGAATCATTCCACTTTGGAAAGTTTATCACTTAAAATGCATTAGCGCTATTCAAGTAAATCTTTGTGAATTCACAACTTTCATTCTGCTTCGGTAATGAGGGGACAAGCCAGGGAAGCCTGGGGCTGAGTTCTGCACTCTATCGATATCTGGCTCTTGTCTCTTAATGAGGAACCTCACAGACTCTGCCGTTATGGCAGAAGGAAGGAAGTGCTAAAATTGCCAGCAATAATAAGGTATCTCGAACTCTCTGGCTTATGGAAAAGTTCTAAACAGCTACAACTTGGTAACATTAAAATATTTTTATTAGGAAGATAAATTGATGAGAGATGGGTTGGCTTGATCTGCAGCCTAGTAGTAGAGCATTTTCTATTTCACTAGCTGAAAAATCCTTGGTCTTGCAATATTTAACTATTGCACACATTTCTTTTTAACCTTCAGGGAAATACAACTGGCTTTAAAGCAATACTGAAGTATAATTTTGCCTGCAAATGTGACTTTATAAAAGTGGCACCTTCTTATTATCTTCTTATTTTTTCACCCCAGAGGACACATTTTTTACTGCTTTTTTCCTCCTTTCAATGCCGTACTGCTGGCAAAATGAAGACAGCAATATTGTGCATCAAAATGATGCAATTCAAGTAAAATGGTTCTGCAAATATCACTGACAACATCAAACAGTCAACAGAGTGTTTGCTACTGGAGAAACAACCTTTCTGCCTTACAGAGCAGAATTTACAAAGTCTTTGGCTAGATGTGTGTTTGTAGAAAGGGAATGGAGGAAAATATTACAAGGATGGTGAAGGACAAGTATTTTTCTATCCAGTGGCCCAACATTAAGAAAGGACAGCCATGAACCTGCTGCTATGCCACTTTCTATGGAGTAAATTTTCAGCTCCCTTTTTACTAGAGAAATCACACTCTCAGAAATTAAGAACTACCAGAGATTAAAACTTAACATTGAACCAATAAAACAAAAATACATTAATACTTTTTATTTGAGCCATAGTCCAAAATATCCAAGAGAAAACTTCCAACACTTATGAAGCTACTTCATCCACTGAAGTCTGCCTTAAATGCTTCATTACTATTACCCCTGAGACAATAGAACATGAAGTCTGGAGCTAAGTCCAAACGAACATTTCTTGAGAGGAGGGATGCTAGCAAAAGCATTGTTACGTCTAGCCAATCCCCACCGAATAGCATCACCTCTTGTATCATTGTGGTGCAAGACAACAACTGCATGTCCAGGAAAATCTTAATTGGAATATAAGCAGCCCAGAATTTTCCATTACCATGACTTTGCAGCAAACAAACTGCCAAGCAGACTGGAGAGCAGCCATGGCAATTTTCTCCTGAGAGGGGCAGAGAGAAAACACAGGTTCAGGCACAGGGGGATCTGGTGTAAGATGCATAGGGCACCTTCCCTGGCTTGCTACTGAATGAGGGAGAATTAGGTCCCTGAGTTAATGAAATACATTACCCTCAGAAAGCAGCAGGTTGGGACATTTAACACTCTTTTTCTTGGAATCATGTTGGATGGGGACGTTGGATGTTTTCTCTTGAACCAAAATGCCATCCCTAATTCCTGACCAGTTGGCACTTAAATCTTTCACCAAATCCAGCCTGAAGTGCTTATTAAAAATGTTATAACACAGCCTGGCATAAATGTACAGTAACACAACGAAAGGTTCAGCAAAGTCGTATCAGTTTTGCTGACGGCTGTCGTCAGCTGCATTGGACTGGTTCTACCAGCACCAGTTAGGTCACAGAAAGCTTCAGTCCAGATAGGAGAGACAGGTTGCTCCTAAAAGTCTCTCTGCTCATGAGAAAGTTCACAGTGGTGGCCCCTAACCGAGAAAGCCCTTTCACCAGTTGTAGAGTGTTTAACCTCAAGAACTGACAGTGAGCACTGCAGAGTTGATCTCAGCTAATGTGACAGGGTAGAGGTTGAGAGGCAGCCTTTGAGATAACACCTCACTATCATTGCCGCATTAAAGGACAGGAGAGCATTCCCCTTATAGCACTGCTTCTAGTGGTCAGCAAATGGGGCTCAAGATAAAAGAGCAGCATCTGCTTTTTTTACTTTGTTGCATAGTGTAAATACATGAGCCCTGGTTTCGCTGTACACTAACTGTTGCATTATTTGTGGGTTTTTTTTTTTGACAAATTTGTTTTAAAATGGGAAATTAATGGCAATGAAAAATGCACCTTGATTTTTTTTAACAAAGTACCAGAACACTCTTGAGTTAAGACATCTTCATATTTTTACTCCTTTTTACTGCTGTTAAAGGTAAGCAAAGTTAAAACAGGTTTTAGACAAACAATATTCCCTGTATTTAAAAAGAAACAAACCTCTTTTCTCCTCTTCTGTTGGATCCCTTTCTCAAATACATTAATATTAAAATTTTAAAAATAAAGAAAACTACAATATTAAAAGTAAATTTAAATGAAAATGTAAATTCATGAAAAGTTAGATGCAAAAGCAAGCAAAAATTTTCTCTAAAAATGAAACCTCATCATAAGAGTGGAAAAGGAGAAAACTTAAGTAGAAACAAAGACAAGACTTTCGAACAGGTATGTTTCAAAACCAAAATTAAAGATTCATTTAAAAGCAAGCTTTTTTGGTCAGTTGGTTGATTGTTGGTTTGGGTATGTTTTTGTTGGTTTGTTTTTATTTGTTTGGGTTTTGGGGTTTTGTTGCTGTTGTTGTTGTTTCCAAAGCCAAGCAAAGACTTTTTTAATGAAACAGATGGGATTGATTTTCTCATAAAAAGTATACACAGGAAAAATATGAAACCTATTTCACATGGTTCATGAACCTAAGAATCTCTATTTTCTATGTGCTACACCTTACTGTTCCTAGTACTTTCGCCCATTCACAGAAACAACTTGGTTTTACTTCAAATGACCACATCTCACTGCAGAAATAAACAGGTTGCTCTGTGTAACCTGCCTGCCAAATCCCCAAGGTGTAGCTGAAACAGGTTCTGCTCCATAAAAAAGTGCTTCTTCAGTCCTTCTGCTTCTTGTTGTGACAGGAAGATAATTTGTGCCTTGGTTTATCCACTAGAAGTTCCCTTCTGCTGTAGTTTTGTTTTGGTTGAAGGCAGAAACATGTATTGCTTGAGGTAAGCAAGATACTGAGAGAAAAAGCCTTTGTTACTTTTTAGATTCAATTTTCCACAACGCCAAGAAAATCTACCTTTGAACTCTATAAAAGCGGATCAAATTTTGGCAATGTGAGTGGAACTGTAAAACAAACAACATGCTCAGCATAAGTTAGTACGTGTCCTAGTTAAAGAAAATGGAAAATGGGAATGATAAATGGACAGTTAGGCAAATAATCTCTTCTGCCATTGTATAAGAGAGGACAAAACAATTTGAAATATAATGTTCAGAGACATGATTAATATCCACGGTAATAACATTTTTTTCTTGATAATTAACAGATAAATATGTTTGGCTGTTGCTACTGATAAAATGAAGACAATGCGCAATACCTGCACCATACAAATTAAAATGGAGCACAATTATTCGGTGCAGGTGCTTTTAGAATGAAACTCTGCAAGAAAATCTCGGCAAGGATTTTGGTTTGCTTTTCATGGTCCAGACTGCCCTATAGGAACTTAATGGAATGGTGAGTTTGGGATACAACTTCACCCACCATGTTCAACAGGAAATATGACCTAGGGTTCCAGAAAGCAGTACTGTAAATGAGGAGTATTGGGGCAAAATTTGTAGTTCATGGGTTAAGCATGGAATATGCTTAGGAGGGCATTGCCTTACTCTGTACTATTCTTGTAAGCTAAATGAAGAAGTGTCTATTTTTGATCCTCTCATGATTTATTTTTCACAATTCGCTCTTATGCTTGTGTTTTCTGCAATCATAGTGCTGAATTCTGCTAAGAAAACTGCAGAAATTATTTATTTGTGCTAAAGCTATTTCTCAGCCTTATTTACTAAACATGTTATAACCTGTTTGGGTTGGAATAGCTGTCCTGCAAGTACTCATGTTCAGGTGTGCTTTATAACTGGCCTATGTTGAGCTGAAACAATGGTACCTAGAATGTACATACAAATAATAAATGGAGAGATGACACAGCCCAAATTAAACAGCCTTAAAAATATCTAGCAAACATTTGCTGAAGAAATGCCATTTTAATAACAAGAACAAGAGAATGACTAGAGATCTCAAGGCTGTATGATGCATGCAGAAGCTACCTGAATAAAACAAATGTACAAGCAATCATAATCACTCCATGGAAACCAAGAAGTAAACTCTTCATTGTTATCTTCCTTGGTAGCAACAGTGACTCATTATGATATGAAGACCAAATAGCTTGAGAGTTAGAGATGTCAGTCTTGTGGGAATAAATACCTGAGCATGTAGCTGACCATTTCATTTCATTCTGTATGAAGCAAATTAGGTAACTACCAAGAGCAGATGAGTTCAGAATTAAAAAAAAAAAAAAAAAAAAAAATTATTAGTTAATTGTTTTACATTCTGTAATGTCAGAGGTGTCAGTGCTTAAGCCAGCCCGTTAGAAGTGGAGTAGCACACCGAAAACACTCAAAACTGTCATAGAAAGCAAACTGCTCTTTTCCAACTCGGGATCTGGATTCTACCCAACGATTTTGTTCAGAATCAGAAGCAAACTTCCACATCTGGTGCACTAGCAAGCTTATGAGATCTTCTGCCTCATAAAATTGTGTGACCCCAGGAAAGCCAGGAAAAAAATCTCCTTATATTTCAGTCCAGGATTTTTAAAAATTAATTTGAAGATGCAGAAGTTTTATTTCACTGTGTATTCCTGAAAGCGAGAAAGGAAAAGGCAAATATATTGCAGAAACATTATCAATTCTAAGCCATGTATTATGTCTTCCGTTAACAGATTTTTTCAAAGGTTACCTGTCACAAAGCAATAGGTATCATTAAAGTTTTCACAAAGCTTTTGAAGCAGTCCAGAAATCTCCTTGTCCTTGCTCACAGTAACAAATACACACATATGCATGCATTGCATTCAGAAAGAAAATTTTTTGTCATTGTGGCTGTCATGTAGTCACCCACCAGCAGTCTTCCAAGAATCTGTGACAGTCATTGCAGGTGTCAGATGAATACTTGGCCTTGCCTCCTTTATCAGCTTGTGCTACATCTGATGGAGAGTTTTGTCTTCCCTGAATATTCTCTTCATTTCGACAGCCTTCATCAGTTGTCAGGGAGACCTAGAAAACTGTACCAGAGCAACAGACTGTTTTCTTGAAAGACAGAGAAACGGACTTTTTTAAGACTCTGAATAATTTTCACTCTGTTCAAATAAGTTTTGAAAAGCATTGGTCTTTTTACTTTTGACAGCCTTTGTCAGTAAATACCAGTTCCTTTCACTGTGTTTGGGTTGTGGACTGTCACCAGGTTCTCCAAAGATACCAGTCTCCTTCCGTGGAAGATCTTGCAAAGGTCCAAGAGCTTGTGATATGTTTATTTGGGTACTTACCTACTTTTCCAGTAGTAGAGAAATGATGACCCTGGATCCAGATCTCGAGCTTCCTGTTCAGCTGATAACCGGTGTTTGCCCTTGCATGCCTCATCCATAAAGAATGTTGGACTCCAACCCAGCTGATCATTTGTGTGCTTAAAAGTTTTCTTCTTCCATTTCTCTATTTCCATGTCTTCAAACATGCCTCCTGTGCAGGCTATGTTTGCTTTTTTTCTGTTCTTCCCAGTTTCATTTGTGATTTCCATTAATTCTTGGATTCCTCTTTTTATTTTGTTGATAAAGTTCTGTAGCATCCAAAATGTGCAGTGCTCCTTGGAACACTGCCATGCATCATGATCTTGTAAGAGAGGCTTGAATTAACTGTTTAGTTTGCCTACTTTTTTATTGATTTCTGCTTTACTCAGGAACTCAAGGACTGGGGTCGTATTTCAGGCTTCTGACAGCATGCTTTGAAATGTCAGAAAGCCACTTTCTCAAATACGCTAGATTGACTGCCACAACATTGTTTATTGTGTCTTCCAAATATAATAGATTTTTGACTGTAATCAAACAGCTACCTTGTTGTCTACCTGAAATCAGCCCACAGATGGGAATAAGTTATCATCACAAAAAATTCATTGCATTGTACTGAAACAAGCCAACAGTTTCACAGTCCTGTATCTACTTTATCACAGTTTTTGTCCAGATAGTATGGATAAGAACATCGATGAAGAAATTAGTTTCAACACTTTGAAACTAGAACATCTTGTAGGCTTGTAATATCACTGCTGGCATGGTCTGAAGAGTCTCCCAGGCATATTTTAATTGCTGATAATTAATTGAAAGGAAACTTGATGCAATCAGCAGCCTCCCCTAAGAAATAAGACTGAAAACAAGGAAACTGGAGGAGGGAGGTGAATTATTAGACAAGTTTGTGCTTTCTAAATTCTGGTTTCTTCTGGAGCCTCACGTACAGACAGTTATGGAAATCTAAGATAAAGCAGAGCACTGAAGCTGTCTTGTGAGCTAGGGACTACCCCAAATATGACACAGTATCTTAATCTCAACTGCAGTTCACCTACCACTACCACCTTCCAATAAGACTCTTTGTGAAGGGATCTTCAGAATATTGACCCCCAGAGGTCTTTAGGGCTTCTCCCTCTCATCTCTTGGGAACAGTGCTTTTAAAGCTTATAATGGATATTAGGGACTAAAACACTAACAACTGCCTTATCCCTTGTTTTCAAGCTTCTGACTGAAGGGAACCCAAGAGATCTCAATGACTCTGAATTACATATGTATGTACTCTTCAACATTCAGGCTGTCAAAGTCGGAGATTTGCAAGTCAACTTATGAGCGAGTGGTCCATCCCATTCACCAATGCAAATGCAAAGTGGTATTTTTGTAGTAATAATATATGTACCAAAAACATATATTTATATTTGATCCTATAGATCAGTATCTTGGACTCACATAGCCAGATGTCATGATGTTTAGTAGTTCTCTCAACTCAAGAACACGGTCCCTCCACACAGCTCAAGTAAACAGGTTGAGATGAGGGATGTTCCATGGGATTTGCTGGTGAACAAATTAGCTAAACTTCTGACCTCTCCCAGATCAACCACCTCCTTACACATTGCTTCATTCTCTTGTAAATAAAGCCTATTATGTAAACTACCCCAAACAGATTTTGTATATTCTGATCAGTTTGGGCAACAGATCTGCTTCAGTTCTCACTCAATAAGAGGGAAACCTGCATTCCCTCTGCATCAAAATAGTTGACTCCACACAGAAAATAGGCACCACCCAATACCCCCCAACAACCTAAAGCCAGAAACAGACCAGCAAAGCCTTAAGTATGGTAGATTGTTGATACACTTTGATTGCTGCACAGAGCAAAATCACTCAAAACATTAACAAAAACCCAGCTGTGGAAAACTTCCCAGGTTCATTTTTCATCATAAATTGCCAGGCCAGGTCTGTCAGAAGATTTACTTATGTTTGAAACATTTCAGGCAAAGCCAGCCAGTATAGTTATATACGGCTGAAGAAACAAGTGGTTTTGAGTAATTTTGACGTAAGGTAATATCAAACTCTGTTACACCAATGAAATCTTACTTTCCAACTAGAAGTGAAGCTTGGTGCAAACTGGTGCATAATTAAGCCAAATGAGATGTTTAAACACATCTACATAGTAAAAACAGTAAGTTGTACACATATCTAGACTGTATCAGCATGCATGTTCACTTCAGTAAGGAATATAAACTGTCTTGATTAAACCAAGATGATTTCACTGGTTTAGATTTATTTGTCATTTAAACCACATTTAGCTGATTTATTACCACAGAAGAAGGTGACTCTCTATTTGGGAGAGGTCCTTACATAGTCCAGAGTTTTTTGGAAATGTCATATCAGTGATGTAAACTTCTACTCAAAAGTCAAAAAAACAAATGAGTTAAAGGAATACAAAAAAACACCCTACACAAGGGGGACTTGAAGTACACCTCACTGAAATGTTTCAAGTATGGAGAAATAGCTTAAAGTAGCTAAGGAAAACAAAACAAAAAAGCGCACAACCAAACAGTAAAATTAGCTATTAGGACAAGGACAAACTCTGGTCCTTTCCCTTTGGCATTTTTAAGATCATGAATCTATCTGTGACATGGAGGATGTCTGGGTTTGAAATATGTTTCATTTTTTCTGTGTCTAGTCCATGCTTTTTGCATGAAAAGTATGCATTGTCATTGTAAGTGTGGGCTAGCAATGGAAAGACAAATCAGAGGGAGGTAAAAAGGCAAATGAGAGTTATGGGAGGTTGTGTTGCTGGGGCTTTTTTTTAAACTTACTGATTGTTTTTCTACTAAGTCTCACTGACTTGTTAACTGCTTAGGTTGCCTCAAGGGTGTCATCAATTAATTGAACTCTGGCCTTCAGGAATTTGATTGATAGGCAAGTGATTGAAACACAGACTGTCTCACCATTAATGACCCTGCCTAGAATGCTGACTATTACTCAGCACCCCAGAAAAACTGCAGTGGTGATGGAAGGGTGGGTTTGATGTCTGGGGTTGTTGGTGTCATGCTCGCACTATGCTCTGAAAGCTTTATATTTGAGAACATAGGAAAAAGCAGTAAGTGCACACAGAAGGTTCCCCTCTTAGAAGAGGGCCTGTCTCTCCCTGCTCAGGCAGCAGTTGTATAGCTTATAAGTGCCTGGACTGTTTCTGATTCCTGTCAGGACTTTAATATTCCCAAATCACTTTTGTTAAGGCTTTAGGCTACCTTAAAAGCCTAGGCTAAGTAATGATAATAATAAATTAGGCACTGAATAATTCCAGTAGGTGAGATTATAATCTTCTCCTCACTACTGCTTCACAGCAAAGATGTTTTTCTTGTCCAACTGTTACAAAGAAAGTCAGTGGTCAGATAAGTATATTATTGTTGATATTGCAACAACCCTAAAGAGGCCACAGCATTACTGAGTGAAGTATAAATTCTCTGGAACCCACCTTTTCTTTTCTGTAACTGAACTACCTGAAATTGTAGTGTCAGATACTGTGTCATTTCTGGAGAGAGAAGAAAATAGCTTAAGTCAAATAGGATTCTTTTACGACTAACAGTTGCATATACAATTAATTTTTTTATCATCTCAGATATGTCTTAACAGCTTCACAAGTAATAAAAAAAAAAGCCGACTGACCAAGCACAAAGAGTAGAAGGATGTTCTTTCCTTAGTTAATCATGTTTTCTTTGGAAATTTAGTATCTGCAGCTTTAAGGAAGCTGTCTCCAATAAATATTTGTACTTTGAATTACTTAATGTTACCTACAAATGCCAAGTGGCCTGTAGTGGAAGGTCAGACTCTGCACAACTCTGTAAGCCCTGGGGATGCTGAGCAACTAAACACTGTCCCACCCACTTTCAGCTGTTACTCTCCATACACCGCTCACTTGTCTTACCTGTCCTGCACCTCAGGATTATGGAGACGCATGTAAAATAAATATCCCTTTTCTTCTGTGTGCGCAATACCATCTCTGCATCTATACTCATAAAATAAATATCAGTTTATTAACTATTAAAATAAATACAATAGATTGAATAGTTTATACAGGGTGTTTCAAAAAGACAGACCAAATTTCAAAGTAGTATGTATTTCAAACTGGGTCCAACTTTTTGAAACACCCTGTATTCTAAATGGTTAGAATGGTCCCAGGCATGGTTTCAGCCTGTGCTTTATAGCAGTGGGAGTTAGCATAAACCAGAGATCTTTCTCAGCAAGATGTTAATATGACTGCGGGTGCTCTGTGCCAGCTGGCCTCACAGCCAGGGAATGGTCCCAGGCATATTTTTTAGTCACTAGCATAGATACAGCCAGTGAGGGCAGACTTAACACAAGGCCCACCACAACCAGAGATGTGTGGGGCAGAATGTGTTACTCTAAAAAACCTGTATTTTTCCAACCAAGAAAACCAGGAAGATGCGATGTACAATGCCATCTAAATAAGCACTTTACTTGCCTATAGGCTGCTGTGTTTTAGCGAGCTCTTCCACTCTTGTGCTTCCAGTTCTAGTCCTGGACAAATGACTGGTATACAAAGTACTTTGAAAATAGGAGTAACATGACACAGTGTATTTCTTCAAAAAGCAAAGACTTCCCTTATTTCTTATACAATTTCAAGCGTTTGTGTGGTTGGCTGTATGGGACTAGGAAGACCATAAGGTAGCACTGCTTCTTAATGCCCCACCCTATTCATATATTTCTTGCAATCCAGTCAAGGATCTGTTGTCCTGATTCATGTTGACACAGTGGGGCTATTGTCATACTGTTGTGCTTAAGTCCGGACTGGATGATGGGGAAGTAACCGCAAAAGTGCTCTTCTACTTTTGACTTTGGTGTTCTGTGCTCCAAGAAGTAGAGCATCGTGTACCCTAAAGCAGCAATAGCAAAAAATGTTACTTGTAATCATTAGACCTGTGGTTTTAATGATTTAAAGAACTAGCCATGAGCCACAAGAAACCAGGAATCATGTTTTTCCCCTACAAGAAAGCATTTTTATAACAGATAAACACTGCCTTGAGCTCAAATTTTCACACACTGAGCAGTAAATTGAATTATATAGTGTTGGAGAGCTGACTGGATTTCTTAATTATTTCCAGACCTGCTAACTTTGGGAAAAAAATGGAGAAAGAGAAGAGTGTGTGGGGAACGAGTGGGGCAGGTCATTCCTGGGGAGTAGTAGAAGGGGCCCACACATACACATAACCTTGCTGAATTTCCCTGAGAAGGATAACATACTTTTTTTGCTACTGCTACTGAAACCATGGAGTAAATATGTAAGAAATGAAGGACCTTGACTTCTCACTGTTCCTGGGCTACAGGAAGTCCCATGACCTGTCCCCTTGAAAAGCAGAAAATGAATTGCTCTTTTTCTTACATACACAGGACAATCTGGGAAGAAACTCTATTTTCATTTTCCCTTTTTCTTTTCCTAGCTTTTGCAGAAAGGGCTATTTGTAATAGCATCAAATTCCAAATCTCCACATTTAAAAGGGATTTTAACAGTCAAAGCCTTATCTCCAAGATTGCAGCAACAAATGTATTTCTCATCATAGCTTCAGTACCTAGGGAAACTTTGACTCACAAAAATTACTGATACCAACCTTTGATTTTATGGTCGAGTGTTCTTGATGTGAATGAGAGGTCAGCACTCTTCTCCCCCTCATTGTTTTTTCTGTATACAAGGACTTTCTGAAGGTTTATGATGTCACCTTTAACCCAAGTTATAAATACACACCACTGAGATCATAGGACACATTAATTTCCTGCTCTGACACTGCACATTTTTAAAAATCCGGTGAGACGTAAACATATAAACCAAATTCATCCCCAATTTAAATCCATTTGCTTCTGAGTTTGTACTACCATGTCAGTGAACACAGAACATTTATTATCAATTAACGCCGTAAAACCAGAAGGCATTGTTTATGTAAAATTCTCCTTTTAATATCCATACAATTACTCACAACAAAATGAACTTTAAATTCTCAACCTAGGTTGTAACACACATGTAATGGATGCATACTGCAAATACTTGGGATTTTTTTAGGTAGGAATAACCCTGCTGTATTCAAGTAAACTGTCCATGTATGCAAAGTTAGACATAAGAACTCAGGGAAAAAAACCTTCAGGGAACTCCCGAACATGTGGCTTTGGACATCACAAGTCTATTTGCAAGTTTGGGTGGGGAATGTTGAATAGTTTTGTCTGTGAAAATATTTCCCCCGGCTTGATTTTTGTAGAAAAAAAAAAAAGAAGATATAATAATTATGCTTTTACCCAATTTATTTGCTATAGTTTCCTAGTTTCTTATGGCTTACTTACACGTACCTGAGATTTTGTTTGGTTTAAACTAAATGTTTTATTCAGTGTGGGTTTTTCCAGCTTCCTTTTGAGGAAAAAGTATGAAATAATAGCAAAGCTATAATTTTCCATTTGTTTACACAGCCCTAATCGTTACATCCTTAGTGCCTGCCACATTGAAGCCCACCTAAGTGAATTAAATGATCCAAGTGTCATTAGGTCTTGAGTTCTCACTTCCCACTGAGCGCGCCCAGCAGGTCGGAGAGCCTCTTGATTGTTCATACGCTCCAAGATAGAGGGAGAGTAGTGTTGCTCCAAATTTTACACTAATGACAGTTTCCTGAACACAATTAAGAAGCTTTTACTTTCTGAAAACCAGCTCTAGAAATTATTTGCTTTAACGATACCTGTATCTGCTCCAGATGTGAAGCTTAAGACATTCTGTTTTCTTTTCCTGCTCTCAGATTCTTCCTTGCTACAAAACAACTGAAAGATACACAATCACTGCTAAATCCTTAATTTGTGTTTCATATATCTTTTTTTTTTTTACAGTTTTCTTGTCTCTGTTGTGAGGTATTCATTCACTTCCTGCCTGCTTTTCTAGTCTGTGCACATTTTTCTCATCTTGAGAGATTGTTGAAGCTGATTTAAAACATAAAATAGAAATGGACTTTGATTTGGTTAAGTGTTTGCTCCTTAGCCTGTCAGCAGACTCCTCTGACATAATAGCTTCACTTTGGATCAGTAACCATTTCATGATGGTGATTAACATCTTGTAGTGGCCACAGAGAGCTTGCAAGATACCAGGGGAACAGATTGTCAAATATATTTAAAGGTAAGAAGTCATGTAAAGCAGTCCTAAGTTTAGTCTTCTGTTTTGGAGATAATGTCTTAAGTTAGATTGATTACATACAGCCTGAAAATTGTGGCTCATGCATCTACTCTTGCTGTGTGCTGAAAGATAAAAATCCCATTTGCTGTATTTTATATTGGTGGTCTTTGACACTGGTAATGCAGATCTGTATGTTCCCTGTAAATCACAGATATAATGACTGCCAGATAACAACTCACTTAACTGCTGAATGAAGTGTTTCTTAGCTGGCAACTGAGCTATGCCATGTTCATGATCTAGTGACTTACAGCACAGAGCACTGGGTAGTCACTTATTTGTATCCCCATTAAAACACACACATGCAGAACTCTCTGCAGTATGATACCATACTCATGATCCAACATGACTTCCTAGTCAAGTCTCTGTCCCGTACTTCAGCTGAATTTGTTTGTTTGTTCATGTTCCTCTATCACCACCCTCAGCACAGCATCCAAGTACTCTGTGTACACCCACGGCAAGCTATTGCACCTGTCTGGAACTCAGAGAACAGCACAAGACTGCTCTCCCTTTCAGAGTTTCCCATTCAGTAGGTAAGGCTGCCCTAAAACCAATAGCTTCTACAGTCACTTCTGAGTCAATGGTTGTTACTGCTCATCATTTGAAGGGCAATCATCCTACTGCAGTAACAGGGCTGGCAGGATTTCTCTGAAAGGTTCCCTCCTGCCAGGTTCCTTCTCGGTCCACTCTGCCCTCCTTTGTAAGCTATTTTGATATCCAAAGACTCTGTAAGACCTAGGTATTGTTGTCAGGTATGTCTGCAGCACTAACATACACCTACACAATTCTCTAAATTAAAAATTTTCTCTCTGAGATCTGATTTATTAATTACTTTAGTCAAGAGATATTCAACCATGTCACATTTGCAGCGCTTATGTCTAAGCTCTCACCTTTGCCAAAGCCCTCACACCATTATTGCTAGTCATGGAGCTGGTAATCCCTGGCAGCTCTCCATACAAAAGCTGTTGCAATAGGCTTTCCAGGGGAACAAGGGTTCAGAAAACACGTGGAGACATATTATTTTTCTGTCCTTCTCCCAAGAGCTACATGTCCCTTTCTGAGCAGACAAGGAGTGCTCCTCAAGAAAACCCCCATTCCTGCATTGCTACCCTCTCTTCTTTCCAGTTGCACTGTGGGGCCATTATCTTGGCAAGCAGTCTCTTGTCCACACATGGTTTCTCAGCATCCTCCACAAACTAGCCAGCCCCGAGGAGAGGCCTAAACATGGCCATCTCCTCAGAGACATCCACACGCAGCCATCTCCTCAGTGAGGTCTTTGTGTGGCCATGTCCTCAGCAACAAACACACACATGGCCATCTCTTCGAAGAAACTTGCATACAGCTTGAGGCCATGCACAGGGGCATTGCTTGAGGCAGGGGATAGCAACTGTCTGGCAGAATTTACAGCCAGATCCAAATCTGCAAGCATGCACATTTCATGGGCTTATTTGAAACTTCGCTTAAAGCATCACACATGGGGCTGCGCGGGACTTGGCAGTGGTGGGTTATGTAATATACAGTCATCCATCTGCTGCCTCCATGAAAAACGCTTACTCAGATGTCTGCCGGTGGCGGGTGGAGGCTGCAGTACCCAGGGACTGGCTATTAGAAACAGAGCTATTACTTATTGATGGTGACAACAAACCAGTAAAAGCTCTCTGAATCTCCCTTTTTTTCTGTCTGCCAAGCCTATCACAATCAGGGTCAGGAGGGTATGCCGGATGACCAGAGCAATAAAGCCTGTCTAAATGGGTTGCTTTGTACATCTTCATCTGCTGATGGTATTACTCGAAATGAAAGCAGGGGCCTGAGCACACTGTGTCTGCCCGTGACCTTTGTCAAAGGGGATCCCAGACAGGAGCTCTCAACTGAGACTCTGCGAAACCACTCTCCTGAATCACACGGACACGTCAAGAGAGACCGTGGCAGGCCGGGGGCATTAGCCATACCCTCTGCTGCTCCTCTCTGCTCCCCACCTCGCCCAGCCCCTGACACAAAATGGACAAATATTTATCTGCCTTAGATCCTATGGCAGGGGTGTTTAAGCGCAGAAGGTGACAGACATGCAAGTTTGTTTTTTGGAACACCAAGACGTTTACAGAACAAATACAGCTCCTCATCTTAAGCTGAATATTTTTAAACACAGTTGTCATAACGTCACGTTTGCCAGTGCTTTACAGAGGGAGCAGCAATGGGGAAAAATGCCTATAACACTGTCCCGATAATGGGAACAGCTTAAAGTAAACAGAGTTTTTCATCAGTGTTAAACCAAGAACTGGAATAATAAATAGAGATAGGAGGTAGCCCCACACTTCAAATAATTTGTGGAAACCTGCTTCCACAAACTCAGCCCATTTCATATTTGTGCAGTTGCTGACCATAAGGGTGGCCATAACCCTTGCTGTGTCTTGGACAAGTGCCGCGCTAATCACTCCTCACATCACCTCCAGCCTCAGAAACTGAGATCACTTGACACTGCACAAGTGTCCAAACTGTAATGAATTTCCTCGGCTTTCAGGACAGCCTGTTCAGTTTGACTGGCAGGCCAGCACAACAGCCGTCTGCCTGGGTGGCAAAGAGAAGCTTATTTCCATACCTTCTGTAAGTACCAGCACCAGGAGAAAATAAGGTAGTTTAATATTTTTATGTAAGGATAAAATGCAAGAACATAATGAACCTAACTGGGATTCTGTTCAGCAGCATTTTTAAAAAGATAGGCTTTATAGCTGAACATACAGAGCTAAAGAACGTAAGACCCACAATCCTTCAAAAATCAGGTTCTTATTGCTAAAATTACTAATACTTTCTCTGAAGATGTCTGGTTACTCATTTGTTTTCTGTTTGTAACAACAGGAGTCACCATTCACTCTGAAATCACAAGTATGACCATGATGTTTAAAAACAAAACCCCCACAAGTAATAGTGCTTACTATAGAAAGAATCATCATTTTTACGGGATTTTCTCTACCTTTATTTCTTTATGATTTCCACCTTGGGTATTGTTTCACAAGGATGTATGTGAATTTGTCTCCACATAACTGCCATTCTCAAAAATACCATAAGCCAAATTAATTCCTGGTGAAATTTGGCTTGCTTTGTTTGCAGCTGGGAAAAGCTGTTTCAGTAGCTTTGGGATCAGTCACTGAATAACTAAAAGTTATTCTGCAAAATCCACAGGAAGGATTTTTCCAAGTCTTCACTCCAAGAGGATTTCCTTGCTAAGACTTCTCATCTCTGACAAGGGTAATGCATTTATTCCCTGCTTTTTCTGCCCAGAAAAGTACACACAAGCATGGTAGGTTTCAATAATTTTTTGTAAGGTCATGTCCACACACATGGAGGTCACATGTGACTTTGCAACAATCTGCATCCCCATATTCACCCCTGGTTCCAGGCAATGCCATCCATGTTCCCAAAAATACCAACTCTCAGTCTCATATTTGTTCACAGTGAACCTGGGCAGAAAAGCTCAGACATATTTTGCAAGAAAACTGTAAAATTTATATTTACAAGGAAAAAAAATATGATGGATGTTCTCCAAGGTGTGTATTTACTCCTGACCCCACATGTAGCCTGCCTTGTTGTCCTACTTCTATTACATGCTAATGACCTATTTAAACAGCCACAATAAGCAGCAGTATCTAATAGAAACAACAGTGAGTAAAAAGCTTTTGACACATCCCAGAGACAGCTCTCGAAGGTCTGGAGAATGCAGACCCATTTGAGCCCCCAGCCCAGGCACAGAAAATCTTGGAAGGTAATATTATCTTGCCATGTGTCACTTAGGAACTAAAAATGAATATCCCAAAGAGTTTGATTCCTGGCACTCAGGGGATAGCAAATATTATTATTATTTTTAAACCAATGTTATTATTGGAAAGGCATTAGTAATTTGAAAATAAGATTAGCATTGAAAAGACTTCTTTGGTTGTGGCTTTTTGTAACATTTAAATCTGGGTAGACTATTCCTGGATAAATATTTCAGCTGGAATTTTATTTTCATTTTTCCTCTATTTACACTGTGATCTATTCCAGTATACACAGTGCAGTGCTGACTTTGCCTTGGGATATAATCTACTTTTTAAAAAAATTTAAAAGTCTTTAAAGAAAAAAAAGTTTAAAAGCTCCTACCACAGAAATACAGTAGGTTCATACACCATTCCTGGAGATGCTCTTACATATTCCATTATATCCAACAGAAATGTAGAGAAGGTGTAATGAATACATAGATAATTTTATGGACCACTCTGTATTTCTTGGAAGTAAATGTTTTAAAAAATCTTATTTTGCTTTTTTTCTTGAGTGAGTTTAGGATTCTATTTCTACAATTTGTAGAAATATCCCTATGCAGCTTTATAATCAGTTCCTAGTTCCTCATTCAAGAAGTGACTAATTTGTGATGGACTACACAAACAACAATCAGCTACAGAGAAATGAGAGCTAATTTGAGAGCTTTTCATTGGCTTTCCTCTTCACACAATAATCTTTAAGATGTAATGTATCCCAGACCCTCATGGCAAAAGTAGATCAAACACTTGCAATTGCTACAGAGAAAATACAATAGAACAAAACCAAGCAGAATAGGATGTGATATGTGCATACAAGTTTACTATTTTAGAATGCTAGTGTAAGGCATATTAAATAAGATAGAAATAAAAAATAACATAGTCCTGAGACAAGCACATTTAAATCACCAACACTAGTTACTCATCCAAATAAAGCTTTGCATATCTTCTTATGAAGTGTGAAGGAAAGCACAGCAAATAAAGACATTGGGGGTAGTTATCAGAAAGAAAACTTCCAAAGAAAAGTGTCTATGTCAAATGTTTATAGATATAAATCAAAATGTGTTGGATTTTTCCCTTTGATTTCTAAAGGAGGCTAGGAATAGGAAGGAAAATTGGAGGTACATTATTGTATCTTACAGACTTCAGAGAGTAATGCCCTTGACAGCTGTAAATGGCAATCCTGTTTTTCTCTCCTCTTCTAGATAGATAGTCCCTGCTGACTGGAAAGCTTCCAGCTCTGTAAGCCTCCTCTGACACAAACGTAGATCAGAAATTAAAAGTGTTCTTGTTAAAAGTTCTTGCTTCTTTTCCAAAGTGTCACAGGTATACTTTCTGCAATTTGTCCAAGCACAGAAAACATTGTTTGTGTGTTAAGAATGCAAGGGAGACCTGAAAAAGATCATTAATAGTCTTCTGTATCATGAACACTCAGAGCTGTGTCTCAGAAGCTTTTCAATACATTGAAAATCAATATATCTTTCAATATATATATTGATAGATTTGATAGACTCTTAGTTAAAGGGGTTTGTTTAAATAAATAAATAGATTTGCTGAGCTGGGAGGGGGTTTCCATTAATCTAAAATGAGCTTGTTGAAGAAAGGAAAGCTTATGAGTCACTGTTAAGAAAATTCAGAATGAACTGAATTCATGAAGCAATTTCTGAAGCAATTTCCTTCAACAACTGTCATTAGCCAAAGGTTCAGACTGCATAAATGGCACACAGAAAATTAAACTGTAGTTTCCAGGATGCTGAGAAGGAAGGAATACTAAGAAGAAGCCAGTGATCCCTTATGCTCCACCCTTAGGGAGATGGGAGTAGGTAACCACTCCGATGAAGTCTGACAGGCATGAAGTCATGCAGCAAGTGTCTTCAGTGGAGTGGCCACTTCCATAACTTCTGAAATGTGGAAGGAGGCATTTGGCCAGGAGGAGGTAAATCTGCTGTGTATCATGCAGCAGTCCTCACAGCCTGCTTGGCAACCTCAGAAGTGCATTGCTTTTAACAACAACCTTTTTCCAATACTCATTTACAATAAGATATTTGGCTTGCATCAGGCCTATAATGTGCTGGGTACATTCTAAAAATAGGAACATGTGGGCCCTGCCCCAAGTAGCTAAATATCTAAGATGTCAACTACTAGATTAAGGGAGGGGAAGAGGGATAAAACCTTTTAAAAAATAGTATCAGCTACTCTGGTGCGTTATCTAACCACTATTATCTGGGAACTTCTTGCTCAGAGGCATGTTCAGTGTGAGAGAGAGCCAAGCTCCAAGCACCCAGAGGGCAGCACAATCATAGTTTCAACAGCTGTGCAATCTACTGCAAGTGGCAATACATTCTGACGTCTCACAGGGACAGAAGTAGTTTTGTGGGAGGACCCTGAAGAGCCACACTGTCTTTCCCTCTTGCTCCAGTCTGACCCCAGATACTCAAGCAGAACACCCACATATGGCCAGCGATGTGAGTAGTCCCTTGTTGGACAGGGACTTTGAGTTAATTTCTCCCCCTCTCCCACAATGATGTATGAAACACGGCCAGAGTCAAGCAGATTAGGGTCCAAAATCTCCATTTCTCTCACTCAGAAGCTGTTCACGTTTACATGGCATCTCCCTGTTTTTGATTAAGATGCTTTCCTGGGAGATGAGAATTTGAGCTCATAAAGACTGAACAGGAGACTGAGCCATCCATACAATTTTCTGCTTCATGGACAAGGTCTGTAATACTTGACTGCTACCAAAAGACAGGCAGGACTGGCAGATGCCACCTGTTTTTTTCAGGCACTGGGTTTGAGGGACAGTCTGCATGAGAGCATGCCAGGTATGCAGGTGGGTACAGGTGACTTCTTGTAGCCCCCAGTCAGGTGCCTGCATGGGAAGGGAGATAATTGTAACTACTGGGCATTGTGCTCCTCTCTCGCCTACTGGACAATGCTGAAAATTTCTGTACTTGACGACAGGGATTGGATTCCTCTCTAAAGTCTGGCACTTAATTTACAAGCACATAAATATTGTATCATATCTAGTTCTTAAATAGAAGCCTTTCAGGTCTGGCTGAAGTAATTGGAAATTGCATGTACATGTTGCAAGAAAAAATTTAATTCTATTTATCCCTTGAATATATTGAGGACTCCCTTTCCTCCTCCTATCCTACTTTCAGAAAGTTTTACTGTTTTCCTTTAACAAACTCTACCTTCTAGACTCTGCCTCTCAGATGTTGTTCCTAACAATGTCTTGGAGTGGAAGATTCTAGTGTGTCTGTAAGAACTGCCCAGTGCTACTCTTGCCATGTAACACTCACCCAGATTGGGTACCTGGAACTGCAAACTCAAACACACACTCCTGCCAGTGCACTGAAATATCAGCTATATGATCTTATGTTTCATAGGCAACGTTGTTCAAAAGCAGAAAAGCTCCAAGGCACCCAGAGGCAGTAGCCCATTTCATAACAAAGTTCTGAATATATCTAACTCCTCTTCAGTTCTGTCTTGATGAGCAAATCTCATTTCACACAATAAATCTTGGTTTACTATTTTTAAGGCTAGCCATTTCTGCCTTTTCAGTCTGAAGCACATGGGAACATTTTGAGGGTTTTAAGTGTTATTTTTTAAGGAGCACAATAAAAAATCTATTTTGGCCAAGACTATATGGAAATGATCTGAGGGTAGCTAGGAGTGTTTTTGTTGTTACTGTTATTATTACTGAAAATGTGACCAAATAAAAGAGAAAATTAGAACAGCGATGTGCTTAGTATCTAGCAGTGGATTCCAGAGAAACCTATAACACATAGATATATATACCCCGTGTGTTCAAAGTTCTGTAATCCTCTTGTCTTCAGAAATAGCAAATGAACTCCAAGTATAAAACTTCAGAGTTTTAGGGAGAAAGATGAATAAAACTAAAAAGTGATGTCTCATAAACATGCCATTCTGTCAGTCCTCCAGTATGTTTTTTCTTTTGCTTGGCTAGTAGCATGAATCACAATGAAATGTATTGTGATTTCAAGATATATAGATTTAGTTAATAGACATGCCTGAGTCATTTTTCATTACCCTTTTCTCGGTTTCCATTCTCATGGGCAGGAGTGTTAAATGTTTCAGATGTTATGAAATTTTACACAGGCTGGTGGTTAATGAGTTTTAGAAGTTGTGAAGCTCAACAGTGTTGTACTCCTAGGTTCTCTTAAAAGCCTTATTTACCTCCTACAGTGAGTGATGTTGTGGTAGGGACTCAAAGGAAAACAATAGGAGTTCTGATGTGTGCTACTTAAAAAGAGAGTATCCATATCAGCATATTAACATGCAAATTCTATGTGTGCGCCTGCCAAAAACTATAAGTGTTCCAACCAAAATATATAAATACAGTCTGCTTCTCCGAAGAGGCATCGTTTTAATCAAACATACATTTGGAGCACTGCTCACTAAGAATTTTTCTCAGTGTTTATATTAATATGAAACAGATTGCCAAGTTTTAATAAAAAGGCAGTTATCTTCTTCTGCTAATGGATTAAACACAGGACATTTGAATTTCAGTGCTGCATCCTAGAGCATAGGTGGCCCAAGTACTTTTGTCCTATTTCAATGTCTAGCTATAACATCATATAGACAGAAATGTATTTACATAAAACAGCTGGTGTTCACAGGGGGGATCAGGAGGACATAAGGAGTTCGTCAACTTCTGTCTACATTGCAACATGGCACCTCTTCAGAGTACCTCTAGAAGAATGTATCTGCCTCTAAGAGAAGATAGTTCCTCATTACTTCAAGGAAGCCTGAAGATTTTTCAGTAAGGTAAAATAGAACTTGATGCTTGTGTTTATCAAACTTTGTGTTATGATTCTCACAAAACCAAGCAATTTCATATTTGAGTGTCCTTACTTTGTCAACTGTGATTCACAGAACAGGTGGTGTGATTCAATTATTTTGTACTCTTAGCATCATAATTTGTCCATGCAGTTTGCTCTGCTGACTAAAACAACCACATGGCCTTCTGTGAGGTGGAAGACTGACATGTGGAAACAAAACCTCAGATGAGTATGATGAGTGGGGCTTATCATCATCTTCATGTCAGGATTTGTCTAGATTTAAGAGTCTTCCTAAAATCTGCTGTAAGAGTTTCAAGAGAGGGGTTCTGCTGTGCTGTTGCTACTTATTGCTTTTTATTTAGCATTGGAAAACCGGTTAGACTTCATTAGATGCACAAAAGAAAAAAAAAAGTAGTAGTCTGAGATCAACCTGGGCTTCTAGCTGATTGCACATATCCCTCTGCATCTCCTATCTTGTCTCTTATTGGTGCTGATGGTGGTGATGCCCTGTCCTGCTACCTCAGGATCTGCCCAGTACATACTGGGAAAGATGCATGGCCCTCCTTAAAGGTGCTGAACCTGTCAGCTGAGCTGAAGCAAATGCATCGGCATCCATCACAGGGTGTTGTTGGGGAAGCTTAGCTCCCTGCTGATGCACAAGAAAGCCCATATTGTTTAACGGTTTAAATAGCTGTTTAATACATTCAGGCTTGTTTTTGCTGTTGTTGGGATTTATTTGTTCTTTTCAAGAAAGCATAGGGCTATATTCAGACCTGGTGTAAGTGAATACAACTTTATTTACTTGTGAAGCACTGCAGTCAAACTCAGCAGGACTGTGCTCAATCCATGTTTGGAAGCATGTTCAGGCAGCTTTCCTTGTCTGTGGGACCATGCTGTACTTCGAAAACAATTCTTTGCATGCATGTGAAAGCATATTTATGTGTATCAAAGGGTTTTATGACATAGGGCAAACTGAATCACTAAAAATGGGAACCTGATGGCAATTCCTGCCTGTGTTTCTTCTTGAAAAGCTGAAAAATTGGCAAATGGACCAAAACCACGCTTAGACAGTAATGAGGGAACTATAGCAAATAACTGCATGTGAAAATGATCCCCCAGTCATGCAGTGTGTACACACAACGAAAGCTGGGATTTATGTACATACATAGCCATTATATGACAACACTGTAAGTGCTGTAGAATTACAATGCTGGTTAATAAATTATTTTAATTTCTGGTAGAAGGTGGCAGAGTAGTTCTACTGTACTGCTTAGCATTTTAGGCTGATGATCTAAAACATTTTAGGGCTGATGACCTAAAGGGGATAAAAACTGAATAGTGGACGGGACAAAACATTATATCCACATAGTTAGCTGTAAATAGTAAATTTTTATGATCTGCCCTTTGAGTTTAATTCTTATGAAGTAAAATTGATTCTTTGAATAGATCTCTTCCCAGAAACAATTTTAGCAAGTGAGACCAAAAGAAAGATTAGAATAAGTTTGGGCTGTTTTAGTAATTTCCCTTGGTTCACTAGCAGATGTTCACAAAGGGTCCTTGGCCCTACCCAGCTGCTGATACATGGAGCTCTTAGACCAGTCTGAGCTGCTTTTCTCCCTCTTCATCAATAGATGTCAATAGCAAGCTTCCTACTCCCAGAGACTTCAGCCATTTCGGGGCTTACACCAGAACAGTGAGGCGGAAATAGTGACTGCCTTTCCAGCAAGGGTTTGGCTTGTTGTGTATTGTCAGTTTGTCCTTACAAGCTTGTTCCTAATATGACTAGGCATACTTCAATATTTCCTGTTCTGAAACTCTGAAACTAAGCCAACACTTGTGAGATTCAGTCATCTCATGACATGTAGAATCTTCAAATTTGCCCCTAATTCAGTGAATTCAAAAGCATTTTGCAAATTTGCAGAAACATGACTCCAAGTCTCGTCTTCGCTTTGATGAGTACTAAAGAAAACATAAGCGATGAAGCTGGGCAGGGCACACATTCATATCTCTTTCTGTTTCTCCTGATTTTAATTGATTTTGGTTTTTGATTTCCATGCATGAAAAGTTCTGGCCAAGGATGGCAACTACATGCAAAACAACCTTGCTTAAAAACAAATGACTACATTCTCCAGTCATGTATACCGAATATGAATGAAATGCAAATGCATTTTGCTTGTAGAATCATAGAATAATTTGGGTTGGAAAGGCAATTTAAAGGTCATTTAGTCGAAGCCCACTGCTATGAGCCCATCTTCAACTAAATCAGGTTGCTCAGAGCCCCATCCAGCCTGGCCTTGAATCTTTCCAGAGATGGGGCCCCTACCACCTCTCTGGGTAACTTGTTCCATTGTTTCACCACTCTCACAGCACAAAAATTCTTCCTTCTATAGAATCTAAATCTCCCCTCTTTGAGTTTAAAGCTATTATGCTTTGCCCTATTGGAATAGGCTCTAGTAAAATGTCTGTCCCCATCTTTCTTATAAGCTCCTTTTAAGTACTGAAAGGCTGCAATAAGATCTCCCTGAAGCCTTCTCTTCTCCAGTCTGAACAACCTCAATTCTCTCAGCCTGTCCTCATAGGAGAGGTGTTTTATCCCTCTGACCATTTTTGTGGCCTGCTCTGGCCCCTCTCCAACAGCTCCATGTCTTTCCTATACTGAGGGCTCCAGAGCTGGACACAGGACTCCAGGTGGGTTCTCACCAGAGCAGAGTAGAGGGGCAGAATCATCCTCCTTGACCTCCTGGCCACCTTTCTTTTGATCCAACCAAGATGCAATTGACCTTCTGGTTTCCAAGCGCACATTGCAGGCTCACGTCAAATCACGTTTTATCTAGCAGTTCTCCCAAGTCCTTCTCAGCAGGGCTACTCTCAATCCCTTTATCCCCCAACTGATATTGATACTGGGGTTTGCCCTGACCCAGGTGCAGGACCATGCACCTGGCTTTGGTGAACCTCATGAGGATCTCATGGTCCCACTTCTCAAACTTGTCCAGGCCCCTCTGGGTGGCATCCCATCCCTCAGGCATGTTAACCACACCACTCAGGTTGGTGTCATCTGCAAACTTGTTGAGGGTGCACTCAGTCCCCCTGTTTATGTCACTTGTGGAGATTTTGAACAGTACTGGTCCCAACACAGACCCCTGAGTGACATCACTTGTCACCGGTGTCCATCCAGACATTGTACCATTGACCACTATCCTCTGGAAGAAACTATCTAGCCAGTTCGTCATCAGCCTAAGAGTCCACTCATCAAATCCGCATCTCTTTAATCTAGAGAAAAGGTTGTTGTGGGGGACTGTGTCAAAGACTTCACAGAATACATAGTATTAGTGTAGCAGTGCAAAGAATCAGAAAATCCTCTTTCTGTCATTCCTCCCTTCCTGTCTTACATTGCAAGACAACAATCCACAGGCGATATTAATCATGACAAACTCCAAGAAGCAGTCTGGTAACATACCAGATGTGAATCTGCTGGGTAACTTGCTTTGCCACTTTAATTTCAGTCTCGGCTAAAAATAAATAACTTGGTGGTGGTATCAGCAGCCAAGAGAGCAGAAATGGTGATACACTGACTCTCTTATATCAACTGGGGATTTGGATCATGAGGACAGGTGCCCACCCGCTAAGTCCACTGCCTGTGTTGGCCTGCCATTCACCTGCCCAAAGAGCAGATCACAAATCATCCCAGTTGTTCACAGAGGCATCAGCAAATGTCAGCGTGCTTTAAATGCAACAGCCAGTAACCCTGCTGAAGCTAGCACATAGCTGTGATGGTAGGAAACCAGTGTCACAGCCTTCTTCTGGGCAGATGTTTTTAGATTCTTTTTTAGATTGGAAGTTGAAGAGTGAACTCCTCAGAATTACAGAGGATCCAACTACTGATAATTGCTGAAGTACAAAATGTTAATGTCTGAGAACACGAGGAGCTCACATCAGAAGAGCTCTGTGCCATCTCCCAGTGCCCTCTTCAGATCAAATTGCTTTAATCTTTTTGTTCTTCAAGGCAAAAATTTAGCAATATATTCTCAATTTTCCTGTCTTCAAGAATTCTTTACAGAGAGACAAGGAGAAGAGATATCTAAAACCAGTTATGGCAGTTTATTATAATCAGGTATTCTTCTGGTACAGACAGACAATACTTCAGTAAATTCACCTTGCATAGATCACCAAACTAAAGAGACACAATTTAGGACCATATTGTAAGTCACTATTGTCTCCCATTTGGTCTTGCAACACAGAATTTGGAATTATTATCAATATAAACTTACTACATATTATTCTCTGATGTTACTACATGGCAAAACAGAGCTCTTCCAGAAGTCAAAGTAGGTTCTTGGAAACTGTAAACCAGAGATTGTCAGGAAAAAAAAAAAAAAAGGAAAAGACACTGGTCAAATCCATCCTTTCAGACAGGACATTGTCGTTTCTCTGCTAGGTGAGGAGCTAACTAAAAGTGTCGACAGCTGGGATGTAAGAATGACCTTCAGGACATGCTATTGGCAGAATATGGAGAGGCCCTCAAGGAGAACAGGGTCAGACTTGTTAACAAATCCCATCTCATCTCCCTGTTTGTCTTATGGAGACCCTGTCTTCTGCACAAAGGGGGATCAGAGCTCCAATTTCCTATGACTTCAAGAAGTTCTTCATTTCACTTTGATCAAGCTGATGTCTGGATGTGCACAGACTAGGTGTGCTTGCAGTATATGAGAAAGAGGAGATTGTGTATTGTCAGGGTGAGTTGTTCTCTGAAATGGAAAAGAGTTGGCACCAAGTTTGAGTTCCTTATTGGGAACCAGATCTCTGGCTTGACGAGTATTCAAGACACCACCAAAGACTTTTGAAAGTGTGTTCTTCAGATTGCTGTTTGCTGCCTGAGCCCCCTGAGCACTTGCTTAAGGTGGCCTCTTCCCAAAATGTCCATACAACTGATGATTCTGACAGGCTAAGTGCCAATTCTTGATCACCACTGTAACTTGCTTTTCAGGCCCTCAATGATAAAGGACTTTTCTATTTTCACTTGGAGCTCAAGAGCTTGCATTGAATCAAATGTGTGTTCTAGCTAAGTTCTCAACCTTGGCTTAAAGTTTCCTGGAAGAAAATCTTTACCACATCAGCTATATCAATGGTCAGTTAGGTTTCTCTCTTTCAGTTTGTTTTTCCTGAGCTTCCAGCCATTGAAGGATGATGTATGTTTTTATCTTTCTTTTACCGGAGTTATATTCCCATAGATTGTAATTAAATGACTGCATTGTTGCTTTCTCATAAACTAGAGAGACAGAGCTCTAGGGGAATGTCACAGTTAACACGTTCTTGAGATCCTAAATAATTATTGTTAGAACTGAGAAGGAAGTAGTTACTGGTGGTAGAATCTTTCTCTTCCTTTTCTCTTTCTTATATTGAAAGATACTAAGATCTTCAAATTAATTTCTGATTTTAAGGCAGAAGAAAAAACCAAAATATTCTATTTTTTCTCCAAGAAACAACACAAATAAAGTTATATCGGATTATGTTTAGCTTAAATAAAAGGCATTTGCACCTGAAAAAATAGTAAGTGAAGATGTCTCCCAATGATGACAATAAAATTAGAACTAGTGGAGTGGAACTTCATAACCCAGGATTTCCTAACAATTTTTGAGTTTTTCTGGGACTGACAACACAGCATAAACACGCAATATCAGGAATGTTGGGAGCAGATTCTGCTGCAGCAGACAAATTTGGCTAGGAAAAATTCCAGTACAGACTTCACAGTGGCACAAGGCGGCGTTACTTCTAAAAATTTCCATCGCTGATGATGGTTTCTGACACATGAGTTCTATCTTTCATTTCTGTTTCGCATCACACTGTCCCTTTGCATGTATTTTGTCTAACAGGCATCCCCTGGCTTAAAGATGTTCTGTAGGGATGCATTCTGTCCGCCTGCCAGTTGAGAACTCCTTATCATCATAGCCTGTCAAAAATCCCCCTGTGTTTAGCAACAGTTGCTCTTGTTGCTTTTCTTTCTGGTTGGTAGCATTGTTATCTCTTCTGCAAGGAAAACGTTCTCGTCTGTCATTTCAACGACTGAATTTCTTATTTTTTTCAGGATGGATGGCAGTGCTGCTATTCCTGTTTGTTGTACACTGTCCAGGACCGAGTCATTCCTGTGTGCTCTGTGATTGTCAGGTCAATTTCTTTTTGTATCGGGGAAAGGCTGTAGAAAGACTGGATTAGGAATATTGCCCAACTAGTGCCTCAACGTAGCTTTCTGTGATGTGACTAAACAACGTCTCAAAAGAGTTTGACATATAACATTAATTTATTTTAGTAAAAAATGGCAAATGGAAAGAAACAAAAGTTTTTACAGGGACCCAAGGAAGTATTCCTGTGGCTTTTCCAAGACCGTGATTAAAAACACTTGAGTGGTTTGATGCAGAAGAGAAATATGATGATGAGTTTATTGAGCACGGAGGGAAGGATTCACAGTAGTCGTTTTTGTTTTTCCGTGTGAAATCCAAATGCTCGAGGAAACACTTGTGACCATCAAACTATTTTATGATTGTAAATCTCTGTCTAGCTGAACTTAGATAAGAATTATTCCAGAAACACTTTTTGGGGTTTTGTTGGTTTGGGGAGAGGGCAAGCATTTTTGTTTTTCCTAGTTAAAGGTTCACTTGTCATCTGAGATGTAACCAAGCTAACATAGATCACAAATTGCAAATATAAGAAAATAAGTATAGTTCAACTGGGCCACACCAGAGCTCCACCTGGCTGATTGTCCTGTCTCCAAGTGCCAGTGGCAGATGTCTAGAGAAGGCAGAAAGAACAGGGCAAGTCTGCAGTAATTTTTCCTCAAAATACAACCTCAGTCCCTAGTTGTTTGTAGTTTAGGAAGTATTCTAGCCTGGAACTGCTTTGTGTGTGTGTATTTACATACCCTCAATAGGGTTTTATTTCATTTATTTTTCCACTTGTTTTTTCAACCTAACTAACTGTTAGCATCCAAATTATCTGTTTGCAAGGTGTTCCACAGTTTACCTTTGATTTATGGAGGAAATATCTCCTTTGTTTATTTCACACATGCCACCTACTAGTTTCACATAAGGTCTCATTGTGTTGGAAGAGACAGTGGGTGTCGATTTCCAGGTTGCCTTCTGTAGGAGCAGCACGATTTTAGAGACCAGCACTGTACCTCTTGTCAGGTATCTCCTGTTCTCTTCAGTCACTCTTCACAGAAGTTGTGCCTTATTTTGACAGCTCTTGCTGCCTTTTGCCAGATCTTTTTCCAGCTCTGTTACATCCTTGTGGAGACAGGAAGGCCAGAATTGCATGCACTGTTTCAGACACCACCACCATAGGCTGTATGGTGGCATAATTACATGTACTTTTGGTCCTCTGTTTCCTACCAGTACCTGACATCTGCTTTATTTTATTTACTGCTTCTGCACACTAAAATGGTGTCTCCATGGAAGTGTGTCTTGCAAGACCAAGATCTCATTCATGAAAGACAGTGGCAACAGACCTTGGGGCCCACCACTAAATAGGTAAAACTATAATTGTTTTTGTCTTTTATTAATTATTTTATATTTACCTACATCAAATATCTTTTGTTTACTTGGTTACTTAATCTTGTCAAGTCATTCTTCAACCATGAAGAGGCCCTTGTCCTTACCACCTTAAATAACTTACTATCATCAGTGTACCTTGTCACCTCATTATTCACTCCGTTTTCCATATCACTTATGAACATGGTGAACAGCACAGGCCAGAACACACATTCTGCAGGATTTCACTCACAACTTCCCTCCACCTTTCATTCCTAACATCTTCTTTCCAGCTTTTAATCAGTTATTTAGTCATGTCAGGGTTTTGGTTCTCATCCCATGGCAGTTCAGTTTCTCTAGCAGGCATTGGTGAGGAAACCTTGTTGAAAGCTTTCTGGATTTTCAAGAAGGACAAAACAGCTAATCCTTCCTGATTTGTGTGCTTCAAAGAAGTAATATGAAGGCTCATATCTGTAATAACATATTAAACAAAATGTAGAGATTTTTTTAAAATCGAGATCACTTCACACACAACTCTCCTCCCAGTGATCAGCTTTGCCATGTCTGCTGTGCCTGCTTAGCTGACAGAAGACAGTGTTACTTATTCAGCCTTGGCAGAACTCTTTCTGCTAATTCAAATGGTATCAGAAGCTTGACTGTTTTTTAAACTGTGACTTTTTTTGTATAAGGCAATTGATAGCACGATTGACCCAAGGCCAAGAAGTGTGTGGTTTGGTTGTTCGAATGATACATCCTGGCAAATAATCATCTCTTCTACTGGTTATTTTGAACATAAAACTCACCCTGCATAAAAATCCTCACTGAAGTCAGCTTTGAAAATACACATTCCGTGTTAAAAACATGTACTAGGCTAAAATATTTTTGACACGTATATCCGCTCAAAAAGTTATTAAGAAATATTCAGCTTGATATTATTTGAAATGAGGGAAACACTGAAGTATGAATATCAGGAGTTTTAATCAAAATTCCATTTGGATTTCAATTTGAGATTGAAGCTATACAAAATATTTGCATCTGAAGCAAAATCCACAAATATTTGGACTTTCATCAGTTCTGCTTGGATGCAAAACTGTCAGACACTGCAGTTTTGGCAGTCAAAAATTGCTTTTCCTAAATGTTAACTACGTTTCCCACCCATTGGAAAAATTACAGAAGACCCAGGGGGGCTTCTAACTCGTATAAAGCCAAGTGCCAAAGAAAAGAACTTCTCCAGGGGTTCCTTGTTTCTCCTCAGGGGTAGTCTGTCACCTCCAAACCTATGCTTCATTTTCGCTGAGGAATAATTCCTTATGACAACTTTCCACAATTCTGCCTTGGAACAGGGAAATTCCCAGCAGCCACGGATGCTGCAGTCATACAACTTTTTTTTTAAACATCTGCTTATATTAGCAAAATATTAGCACAATACTGGGGACAATGGTCTTTCCATAAAAGGACTTTAAAATGTTTCTGCGCACCAGGTGTTGTTTTCCCCAGTGCACAGGGGAGGGAACTGACGGCAGGTGTAAAATTTCAATGTTCCTATATATTTTCCCAAAATCCTTCTGAAAAAAATGTCACACACTTATGTGATAGGTTCCAAGATGCAAAAACCTAATTCCTGATGATGAATGTTTTGAAACCTTATTGCATGACAGAGACACTGACTCATTCTCCCTTCTCAACTTTTCTGACATATAAGATCTATCAGCGAAGTCATCCTACTTTTATGTGGTTTTATTAGCTCGAGAGATCTTTTTTTATAACAATAAATTATTTCACTAATACTGTTAAGCAATTAACAAGGGAAAACCCACCTGCTTTTCCTCTTTCTGTTTTACATCTTTCTAAGAACTACTTTGTTTATACCCACTTCATGGTTTTGGATATCTAGAAAGTACATTCCACTTACAAATAAAGTTAAGAAATAAATTTGTTATTTGTAGTTGATTCCTCCAGTAAAATATTGTGTAAATGTATGTTGGTTGTGAGATTTGCTCATGTTAACTGTGTGCTGAGACAATTATTGCAAGAACTACTTTTTCTTTTCATTGACAATTCGGGCTCTGCAGGTGACTAAAATAGGAAGCATCCCTGTGTCCTGCCTGAGGAGAGGACTCCTGAAACTGCAGAGTTATTAATATTTCCAAAACGATTATTCAGGTACTTGGTGCAACTGTGTGTGCACTAACACTCCTCCTTCTTTGAAAACCTTCTCATTGGCAAAAACACACATCGGAAAGGAGGGAGCATGCAGAATCGAGCCACACCAACACCTCTATCCAAAGAAGCACTCCTGGCTACTGCATGGATGAGCTGTTTCACACCCACGTTTCCCCTGCTATGTTATTAGAAGAATAAAGTAGTGATATTGTCCAGTGGAAGAAACAACATGAAGAAATAAACATATAGATCCTTCCTATATACACAGAAGATCAAGGCAAATCCAAAGTTGTTGCACTGACTTTAGTAAGGTTACATTCTCGCCAATAAACAGATTTTTTCTTTTTTTTTTTTTTTTTTTTTTTTTTTTTTTTGCCGGGGGGGTGTGGGCAGGGGGAACTACTCAGCAATGTGAAATATTTGTGTTGAAAATCAAACCTTACTCTCACTTGTAACTGTAAGATCATCCCTTCTGCTAAAAATAAATTGACCCTGGCCTGAGCAAAGTATTGGACTGAGTTTTGAGTTAGCAATGAAATCTTATAGCCAGTAAAGATTTAAGTTTCATTGTAAACCTTTCACTCTGTTCTAACTTCATTACTCCTTGAAAACCTAATGCTGAAATATTTTTCCTTATCAGTTTATGTGTTTGTGTATGTATGTGTAAATATGTATATGTACTCACATAAAATAATAACAAGTTATATATGTAAACATAATATATATAATGTGAAGGCAAGATTGTGTGGATATTGGTATGGACTAGAAAGGACTACATTACTCATGACTGATAAAACTATGAATGCTTTGCTCAAATGAGTGCAAATACAATGTTTCAGCCAAGCAAAGTTTGTACGAGATTAAGAACATTATAATTAGATATAAAAGTCAGAGTTGTAATGGAAAGTTTCACTTCAGTCGTAACTGTAACAGTCACAACTGCTGCAATGTGTTTATTTCAGCACAGATAAGTAAATATACAGGCCTGCTTTACTGCTGAGTTATATCAAGTGAAATAATGACTCTTCACTTGATGTTAATGACCATGATATTGATAACAACACAACTTGGTGTCAGTAGAGAGAGGGGAATAGCTCAATTTTTTTTGTAAAAAAAAAAAAAAAAAGGCAAGGGTGAAAGAGACCGGCCCACATGTAATTCTTCATTGTACTAGTGCTCTTTGAGGTCTTTGACAAAGAAAAAGGATTTTAACTTTGCTGAAATTAGGGACCTCATCTCCTCTCATGTCTGTAAAAAGGTAGTGAGTACCAGCAACAGTCAAGGACTGTTTTAAGAACAGAAATAGCTAAGTTGTGTTGTTAGCGTTATTTTTCAGTGACATGCCTGAACAATCAACCCTCAGCTGATGTGCAGAACACTAAAGTTTTCAATTTCTGAACAGGCTGTTGTGCACCTCCAGCACTTAAAGCAAGATGTTCCTGAGCATCACTTCAGGGAGAGAAACAGAAAGGGCTCATGTTCGGTCCAGCCAAGTGTAGGCGGTGTCAGTCTGAGCTGGAAGGAGCAAATCTTGTACAAATGACAAGCAGTTACAGTGCACAAGGACTCCTAGGTGTCTAACATGGTGGCTGTGCATACGCAAGGAGATCCAGGGGAGGTCAGAGCCATTAGTCCTGTGATTTTACATAAGATTCGCCCCACCTAATTACAGACATCTTGCTACTTACGAGCTGGGATCCCTAGGCAACCTTTGCAATTCTGGGAGAGTTAGCTGTGCTTGTAGAAAATAATTTATCTCACCTGATTTACGTGCCTTCTTCTGGGGAAAAAAAAAAAAAAAAAGAGGAGTGGAAACCTAGAAGTTCCAATGTTCTGCCATGGGCTACAACATAGTAACTAGACCACCACTTTATGCATTGTAGGTATCTATGAAGAATATGTGCGAAGCCTGTGTACACACACAGAACCCAGTCTTTGGCAAACAGTGGCTGCTCAGGTCATGGTTCCCAGACTGCCTTCTTGGTAGAGCTTCCACTGCACAAAATGACATGACTCAGGCATGTTCCAATCATGAATGCATGATACATTCACATTTCACTCTATTTCTGCATTATTCCATCCTCATTCCAGCACTCCCTCTGCTGAATTCTGCCCCTAGAGGTATCCTAGAAGGTTCAGGAAAGGCAATGGCAGTGAAGCAGCTGAGCCTCACCTTGGTTGGTCAGAGAATCACTTTTGTGTGTCTCTTTGATCTCCAGTTTAGGCACCTTGTTAACTAGAAAGGGCAGGAAGAGAAGCAAAGGTGGTTTCTGCTCAAGAATTTTGCATGAGAAAAATGTCTCCTTCTACTCCTGACTACTTTTCCATTCGTGCTTGCCTCTTATATTGATTCTTAGTTAAACACGGGATCCTGGATGAATGTTTTTATATTTTAAATCTGAAGTTTTGCAAGCATCATGATTGTCTGTCATATCCTTATGAAAAACACAGCATGGTTCTAATTACTTTTTTCAAACATCAATATCTCAAGTCTTTAAAATATTTTTCTTTAACAATGGTAATCACCAAAATTAAAAAAAGCAGCTCTGTGTTCACTGAAGCCTTATTGTCAGAAAAGATTGAAAATCACCACCAGTTAGAAATCTGTCTTTTAGTAGTTTTTTAAAAAGTTCTTTGTTTCCTTTTTTTGCCGCTTTTTATTTGTGGGAGAAGGTATATGGAAGTAATGAACAGCATGTTAAAGAAAAAAAAAGCAACAAGGTTGACAGTTTTTTGGGCAAGTTTCAGCTCAATAGGATTTCAAGTGGTAAAGATTTAGAAACCCTCCCAAATCATATCTGAAAAGGAGACACAAAGCAGTATCTGCTGAAATGCATTCACTTTCCCAAAACCTATGTGCCTGACATTGCAAAAGATTGCAAAGTTCAGTGTTACGCAAAAATTTTCTATTTTACCTCACTAGGATAAGACACCAGCTAATAATATACCACATCAAATATACTTCTTTAATATGAAACCCCTTTAGCATAATTTGGTCTTAACACCTGGTGCATAGAAAGAGCAAACCCAAGAGCAACAAGATCTTAAGAACATGTGGACAAAATCTGTTCATGTGCTGGCATTTTAATTATGTTTGCCCTGACCCTTTTCCCATGTTCTATAAAACAGACCAACAGTACAGAGGGGGGGAACCCACCTCAGTAGCACCACCTCAGCTAAACCAGATGAGTGCCTTGCTCAGGATATTATTACCAAATAAAACCAAACCAAAAGAAAAATATTCTGGAAATGAATAAGGAAGCTGAAACTGACACTTAATAGTGTAAAGAGCTGTCACTTAGTTCCTCTTAATAGCTTCAAGGACACCTTCCTCAGAGTTTAAAGAGGGGTCACAAACAGTGCTACATGTTTTTATGGAGTCACACCATTTCTCTTCTCATCCTCCATGCAAAAGGGGAGCGGGGTGAACTGGATTACAGGGATTACAGATGCTTGTGATCGAAAACATCACTGAATCGGGGGAAGCAGCCTCCAAGGTGATGAATTCCAGCCCCCAAATTGAAACCTGAAAACAACTGGGCTGGAATTATCTTATGTGGAACCGGAATGAAAGAGCCAAGATTTGGAGTAGAGACATGAGCACTATACAAGGAACCCGGCTAGAAATGTGCCAAGGAGGGGTTGGTATCATTTTTTTAATGGAGAGATTGTACTGCACACAAAATGATGCCACACTGCAAATTCTCCAGAGAACCAGCTGAAGTTGCCAAAATGAAGGTGTTTTTTCTTAATGTTCAAGTATTCAAGTATCATAGTTAAAGCTTAATCTTATGACTGAGAGCACTGCTGTCTTCTGTTTGCAATCCATTTCCAAAAACTAATTAAAAGAAGCTGGTAACAAGTCCATCCAGGCCACACTTTTCTCTCTTGAATCCTGTCATTTAGTGGCTGAATGAAGTTATACAGATTGCATCTAGGAATATGAAAATCAGTAACCAAAGAAACAGCACAGGGAAAGCTTATTTCCTCTGATGGTAACACTTAAACTGGTCACAATGAGGGACTGAGCAGATTCACTGCTCTGAGCCTCCAAACAGCAAGACAAGGAGGAAGTAAGCTGCACCCCAGTTACCCAGGACACAACTGTCCATAATGCTCTTCAGAGCAGTAGAGAAGAAAGGGCAAATGCTGGGAGATGGTCCGGGGTACCTCTAGGCTCCTCAGGGATGATCCAAGCCTCTTCCACAAGGACAGGCTACTGCAGACCATTGTAACCACAGTTTGCTCCCAGACTTACTGCAATATCCACACTCTCTCTGCTCCCTACCCTGTGTCAGCAGGAGCAAGGCAACACCTCACGCTCTGATAGTCAGAGAAAGTGGTTACCTGCCCTTACACCTCTCTTGCACCTCGCTCAGAGAGTGAATCCACAGCTGCTCTAGTATTAACATAAAACACATAAGCCTGAGCAGAGGAAGGAAGCTGAAGTGGCAGAGACTATGACAGATGTTGTGAAATGTCAACTTATTCATAACAGAAATTCAGGCAAATCTTTTGAAAGTTTTCTTTTTTTCTTTTTTTTTTTTTTTTATGTGCAGACTTCAAAGCAATGAATTGTGGTATCTGTAACAGCTACCAAACCATGCCAGTTGAAGCCAGTGGAGCACAGTCTACAGCGATAGAATGCAAGTCATGCAATTATTCAAGTTTGCAGTCCTGGCTTTTGAAACAACATATGGTCTGCAGCAAGGAAGCCAGGATATTTTAAAAGAGCTCCTACAGGGTTTCAAACTTTGATTTTACAGAGGTGTGGGAAAAGAAGCAGACTCCATTCAGGCTCTGATATTTAAATACATGTGTTGCCGTTTTGCTTATTGAAGAAAGTTGTGTTGTGCTTTTACATATACAGAGTATATTCTGGGTTTCTAAGGAGCAGGCAGTATCATACAGGTATTTCATACACTTCATCCTTTTTGTTGACAATTAGGGAAACAGTGCAGTATGGGACCCTTAGTGAATAGCAAGTGGCTTGAAGAGCTTTAAAAAAAACAGTCTAAAATATCAACATGAGAAAATTCCTGCTGATTGTCATAATGAAGCTGTCCATCAGAGTACTCTCAGTCACTGATTATTTTACACGGAAACACTGTTGTCAGTGCAAAGTGAGGATCTATGAGATCCCACCAAGACCTATGGGCATAAATCCCTATGACTAAATGGCATCAAACACTCTTGTTGCAACATGTGCCTACCAGGTCAAAACGCGTGATGAGGATCTGTGCAATGTCTTTAACTGTTCACTCAACAGTGAAGGCTGCCGGAGACAACAGGCAAGACTAGCACAGTTGTGATACCATGAGCTTTGATTTGTATGTATCAATGTTTTATATGCACAGATATCCCTTCAGTCTACTCATTCCCTCTCAAACATGAAGGCTTCTTAGCCCAAGCTCCACCTTTTAAAAGATGTGGAATTCCAAATCAAGCTTCTGTGTCCGTGCCTATCTCCAGAACATCGTCATTCTCAGTTTTGGTAGCTATGTTTGCTTTAATGAAATCTAGTAGCTGCTCTATATATTTATCTTATGGCTAGCTACCTTCAAAAGCTCTTATCACTGCTGGATGTTGAAAAGCTAATCCTGAACATAAAGCAAGCCTTACAGAAAGCATAAAAAACTCAACACTAGGCACCACCACAACCATGGTATAAGATGTTTCTGTTTATTAGATGAATTATAACTCACTTTCTAAAGTCACTTTTTTATTGTCTGCTTTTCAAATCTATTTTTTCAGTATACACTGCCCAAGACTAAGCTCCCAGGAAGTGTGGGACACCTTTCTTAGCTTTCAACACCAGAAAGTATCCTTGTCACATCTGGTTTGAGCCTATACCTGACACAAATCAGAGCTCTGTCTAGTAACTCCTGCAACAGGTCTGGATTATTTATCTGAGCTGCAGTTGCAGCAAAGCCCTTTGACCTTAAATACAACAGAATATATTAAACCTATTCTGAAAAGTTGAGTGGGTTAGCTTCGGAGTGTCAGACTTAAGGATGTAATTTTCAGGAAGAGGAAAGAAACATCAGTCAGCTCAGAAAACTGGATTTGTTCTCATCAGCAACCAGGTGGTGATGCTTTATTGGACTACCCAAACCCACTGCCCCATGGTTGAGTAGGCTTTCACCAAGCCTCCCTACTTGCCATGCTCCATCTCCACACAGTCAGTCTCCTATACGCATCATATTGGTCACTCAACTCCAATTTAGCAGGACTCATCTTTTATGAAACTTCAGCAATCTTCTACACCTTGCCCTTAGTCTGAGTAAGTCAGGAAAAGTCATGCCGTAGGAGAGGAGCAAGCAGAGCAGTTTGCTCCACAGCCCTTCTTTTGAGAGGCTGAGAGGGCCCAACCCCTCTGCTTTCTGTTGTATCCTCACTCAAATATTCAACATTTCTTCTGGTGTCCCTGACATATCACAAGGGAAGGCTGAAGGAATTAAATACATATGGCTTCACTAGAGGATCACTGAGGAAGGCTATGATAATGCTTTCTAATATCTGAAATGTATAAAAATCTATGAGCCATAGAATTGTTTTGGTTGGAAAAGACCTTTAAGGTCATCAAGTCCAACAGTTAATCTAGCACTGCCAAGTCCACACCTAAACCATGTTGCTAAGAACCTCATATGTACATCTTTTAAACACCTCCTGGGATGGTGACTCAACCACTTCCCCAGGCAGCCTGTTCCAATGCCTGACAACCCTTTCTGTGAAGAATTTTTTCCTAATATCCAACCTAAACCTCCCCTGACACAACTTGAGGCCATTTCCTCTCAAAATAGTGGAATTATTTAGACCCACAGAGGATGTACAGCTATCAAGAATAAGATGGTAATTATTGAAGTGTGCAATGCAGGAATGTTTCATAACAAGAAGATCTACAGCTTATAAATCAACCCTACAAGACACTTATCAGCAGCAAGGTCTCAATCAACTGTAAAGCAGAACATGCCCCCATTTTGCAGCCTCAAAGACTGGCAAAGGATTAATTTATGTTTGATTTGGTTTGATGCAGTTGACAGTGGTAAGTGTAGAACCTACTTCACCAGTCATTATATGCTTAAGAGAGATTTTAAACTCCTGGGACAATGATCCTAGTTGAATAAGATAGTTGAGTGCATCCTTTTTCTAAAGGCATATATGAAACGTGTAGTGTACAGATAGATTTGCAGGACAGAAATAAGCTATTTGCTCATGCGTGTGGACAATCTGCATGTAGCAGATCCTGTGCTTATACAAACTCTCAAGTAGCAAAACCCCCCAAAACTACAGCAACAAAAAACTACTAGAACACAGTCTTTCAATACGCAAATTTGGTGTGCAGAAGCACACATGTAGTAGTGGAAATCGACCCCTCATGGCTCTTTTTGAGTTTCTTTGAAGTCAGTAGCAAAATTCCCATTGAGTTCAATAAGAACAAGAGGCAGCCCTTGATCTAGTAAAAACTCCTTATGAGGTTTTATAAGCTCTTTATACAAAACTTTATTCCAGTCGTATATGAAATAAATGTTGACCATATATCCACCCGCAAGATTTTGTGGCTGGCTGAGAATGACACCTCCACTCCGCCCAGCCAGAGACTGTCACCCAAAGCCCTGGTTGTGCAGATGCAGGAGGGATTCCAGGATATCTAAGCAAGTTTTACTTTTCAGAGAAGAGCCATTAAAGAGAGGATGATAGCTCAAGTAACTTGTATCCAGCTATTCAGGAGCAGGTTAGGTCAAGGCCACTTCTGGTCACTGATCCAGCCACCCTCATGACAATAGACACATGACAAATGTCCCTGCTAATTCTGCTCAGCCTTGTGATAGTAGATGTAGTACATCTCATCACAGAGGATTAATACCAAGACTGGAGAACCTGACACACGAGGAGGTTTTAATTGTATTAGAGTAGTTTTGTTTCACTCCTTTCTGATCAAGTCCAGAGAGTGGTGATGGGTAGCTATTCCTTCTGCTTGAGAGCGTTCAGCTGTGAGTTCCCTGGAGGATCACTCATGTTGCTTCAGCTGTTCTACATTTATATGAAGTCTCTGGGAATTTGTGAGACAATTTGGGAAAACTATTATACTTGGTACTTTGTCTGCTTTCCAACTGACTCAGAAACCATGGTCACTGGGCTTAACCAGTACTGACAGGAGTCATGTTTTAGGCAAAACCAGCTGGCTGAAAGTCTACCCAGAAAATATGGAAAATATGGTGATCAGCAAATATAAACACTAGTGGACCTAACAACAGCAGGAACCTCAAGATGGCGATTTACCCCTTTGTTATCTTTCAGTTTTGTGGGCCAATTAGGACGAACTCCAGAGATTCTAGGTAGTTCCATAAAACTGCTGCTCACAACCAGGGTAGTCTGCTCTAGAAGAAGGAACCCACTGATGCATGAATGCCAGGGTCATGAATGTGCAATAGACAAGCAAGTCAACTCAGTCTAGACTGTGCAGCCCTGTACCTCAGCCCTAGGAAAAAAAAAAAAAAAAAAAAAGGAAAAGCTCAGACTCTGATCCATATTTCATGTTCTGGGCTTGAAAACACTAGCATTATCTACCCCATGGGAACTTCACTGCATAGTGTACAGTAGGATAGAGACCAGGAAGAAATGTCTGGTTTACGGTTGATTCATATACAAAAATATGGATATTTCATGGTTTAAAATATTTAAAAGAAAATATATTTTTCTCAGATCTTTAAAAACTTTCACATTAAATTGTACCCAAATACTGAACAACCTACTACAGGAAGACAGATATTATCATGTTAGACATTGAAGTCCTTTGACTATCTGGAACAAATGCAAACTTTTTGTGGAAAAGTACACATTAGTAGGCTGGATTCATTAAATGCTAGTAATTTTAGCTCAGGTTAAAACATCTGAGCCCTTAACGGGTTCAAGGGTACAGTATTAATCAACAAAGTTTCTAATTGAATTTGGCCTTGGGAAATTCTCTTACATATTCTTGCTGGGTGATGTTATTGTTTTTGGGCAGCTTATCTACTATCTTGCTGGGAACAACCATCCACTTTAATAAAGTGCCTAAAATATTGGAATAAACACACAGCTTATATCAATAGCATCATATTTCCTCATATAGTATTTGTGTGTGGTTTAATTAGATGGAAGGATTACAGGAAAAGTTTGTGTCATAGCGATTCTTTAAAGCGAAACCATAGATCAAAGTTCATAGCTGCCAAATATACAACTTTCAAAACAAGCTCAAGTGCTGCTATTAATCATGGCTGCTGGGGGATTTGATGACAAAGATTAAACTGCTGTAAAGGATACTGCTGTGCATCAGATTCTTGCAACTGTCATCAAATAGTCTGCCAACTATTAACAGGTCAGAAGAGTTGTCCAGCATTTACCATGGGTGGCTCTGTCATTGCAGTTGGTGAGGCTGTCTGTGCCATGGTGACAACCAGTGACATCCTCCCAGACAGACTTTTGTGGGTTGTTATTTTTTACAGTGTGGATGAAGACTGAAGGTCTGCCTGTAGATCAAACAAGAGGGAAATTGTGGGACCTCAGCTCCACAGCACTGTATCCTCATGGGAACATGGCTTGCGTGGCGTACTTTCTCTCTTATTTTCCACACGAAGTACCTTCCCTGTGTTTACTGTATGTTAAGAGTGCCCACCTGTGGAGCTGAGGTGTTGTAAACTCACCTCCTAGTTTACTTCTCAGCAACCACTCTGTATAGATAAGACCTCAGAGAGTGCCTGAAGGACCAGCTTTCATCCCATTTGCAATTACGCGAACCCTCTATCCTTCCACACAGGATCATGTAATATCCCTGTGGGAAGCTATAGCGTTCGCTTACACAGAAACTTAATATGAAGGAAGTATGTAAAGCATACTTTGCAGGGTGGGAGCCAACAACCTGTGACCCACCAGTCAGTGTTCTGTGGTGGGTCACTGATGGCCATTAGATGGCATGTAGAGAGTTGTTAACCTACAGACCTCCAATATGCTGCTGTCGCTCCCCATATGTAACTGCATGCTTGAGAAGTGGCCTTGCTGAGGTTCAGCTTTGCAGAGTCTGAAACTGGTATTGGATTTTTGCACTGAGCTGTGGGTGTAACAGGTGGGAATGACAAGTCTGATGCAACAAGCAACTGGAGATTCAAATCCAAAACCACAGATTTGACTACAGTCTTCAAAGTTTATGGGAGTTACAGATCTGAATCCAAATTTCACAGCTGTGGCTAACTATAAAATAAACTTATCTATATAATGAGTTGAATCCAACCTACATTTGAGTATCTTTAATCTCTGGGAAAGTTTGTAGATACATGTGGCTGGAAATTTTTAAGCATCATCTGAAGGAAGGAAGGAAGGAAGGAAGGAAGGAAGGAAGGAAGGAAGGAAGGAAGGAAGGAAGGAAGGAAGGAAGGAAGGAAGGAAGGAAGGAAGGAAGGAAGGAAGGAAGGAAGGAAGGAAGGAAGGAAGGAAGGAAGGAAGGAAGGAAGGAAGGTTAAAGACTTAAAATGGCAGACATTCAACCTTAGATTATTTTAAATAGTTCAATGTTTAACTTACAAAGGCCCTCATTCCACCCAGCATTTCATAAGTTAAAGGTATAACAGATCACTCCTTAATGTAACAGTTCTGTCCTCTGCTGAATGCAAGGATATGGCACCAGACACACCACTTTTAGATATTTGCAATGGGATATTTTGATGTCTAAAGGTTCTTTGCTCATAAACCAGCCTTCATTTGCCAATTTTGTTTTCCAAGGATCCCCTTTTTCCACAAAAAGAAATTCCTATGGGGTAGACATTCAGTCCCCTTCCTCTTCCAAAATCTTGAGGAAATGAATATATCCTTTTCATTTATAGCAAAGTAAAATAAATTACTGCTTAGATTAATTGCTTTTATATTCATTGTAAGATCCTATTTAATTACTACCATGAGGATAACTAGATTGCGTGGGCTTGGCATGTAGCTAGTTCTCCCCAAGAACTGGTCTCTTAACATAGCTTTGGGGTCTGTTTAACACTTGTGAAGCCACATTTCTGTGTAGGATTACTAGAACTGCACAAATGGCATTTGCTTGCACGCCTTTGTGTGGCACTGACAACGCCATGCTTGCATATGGGGCAGGTAGTCTGCAGTGCACACTGTGTCACCAACGCATTTGTCATGCACCAACAGCTGTCTACTTGGGGATACATCAAAGTGTCTTTGAGGATGTCTCTACTAGTGTCCATATTGCACTTCAAAGAATAAAAAGACTATACGGGAACATTTCCCTGAATTGGAACCCATTTTTCTGGTTTTCTGGTTTCTGCCATCTTACATTTAAATATGGCATCTGGTTTTCTTCTTACTGAGAACCATATACTGAGCATAGTAACCAGGAAAGGGTGGGGAAGTGTTTTCCTTTGGGTTAGTGAAAAATATTGCCTGAGGAATGGAAACACAGCTTTGATTGTGATACAGCCTCTATTTTTATTACTTTTCTCTGTAAAAATACAATAAAAACATTGTGGGAAGTATATAGTCAATTATCTGCAGTGGAAGGGAATACACTATCCGTTGGCAAGGTTTTTGGGGAAGGGAGTACTAAGTTCCAGCCTTGTCTTGACTTTCAGTGTGAGATAGACTATAGCTTAAAAAGAAGAAAAAGGATGGAAACAAAATATGAGTATGTGAAACACAAAAATACCCACCTGAAAAGCACCACGAAGGGCCAGAAAAATGGCAGACTATAGCTGCTGTGTGGCTGAAGCACTCAGCAACAGAAAGAGGGATGCTTTATAGTCTGAAAATGTGCTATCCATAAAGCTCAAGTCAATGGCAACATTACCACTGCTGACAGCTGAGTCCAGGTTTCCTCCAACGTGCTCTAAATTTACTCCTGGCTCTATGTTGTAGCATCCGAACAAAACCCAGTGGAGTGCAAACGAACATAAGGGCATGGCGTATTGTGCTGTGGCTACACTTCGCATTCACTGCCATAGCCCAGCTTTCATGTAACACAACTATTTTCTCATTGTGCTTTATCCTTCTTGACCAGACTTCAATGTCAGTCCTCATTTTAGGCTACAGGCTCCTTTGTCAGGTGCACAAAGATATATTTGGATGGAGCTATACATTATGGCTATACTATGTCCCATCAGAGTACCTGGAATATTTCAAAAGTGTATGGTGGGATTGCAGGGTCCATTTGTGCTATCTCCACTCCTCTTGCCATTCCCTGCCACAGAACTGAAGCCTAAGTGCTTGTCTGGAAACCTGGGCATTACCTCCAACCTTTAGAAAGGCCACAGAGGAAAAAATTGCGAATGTATCTAGCTCTTGAAGGTTTAACATTCATTCGGATGGAGTGGAAGATGTGAGATATTAACTATTTAATGGTCATAGACCTTTGAACAGAAGATCACGGGCAAATAAATTTCAGAAGACTGTTTCTGTTTGCCCACAGTTTTTGTATTTTCCCAGTAGCAGCACTGATCTTTTGATTTACTGGTGCTTCTTAAAAATTTTAAGTGCTTACTTTATGGACTCCAAATCCTAGAATTGAGACAAACATTATGGCTGATATTTAGTAGGGTTACTTACTTCATAATGGGTAATGAACCTTTGCTGTAAGTATACTTCAGTGTAATGACTGGGAGTGTAGCAGGTACTGACCTCTATCCCTACAAACCTGTCCGATGTGTTTGCAAGCACAGAGCCTAAAGGAGGGGAACAAATGGAACAATGATGGTATTTCAAGAAGGGACAGGCTTTCAGCAGATTATGTTTGGCAAGGAAAGACCTAGAAAAGCCCTGTACAAAGCTTCAGTTTTACCCTTCTCAGATGAAGATGCAAATTCAGTATAAACACTACATAAAATTGTCACTAATTCAGGCTTGTATTTTTCTTTCACCTGGAAGATTCAGATTCTCATTTGCTGGAACTGTTCTACCTGAGCTCGGGGCACCAAAGTGTCTGAGGCAGCTTTATGACCAATTTGTCATCATTGCTTTGCAGGAATAAGTGTTGACTGCGAAGGATTTTTTTTTTTTTTTGGGAAACAAACACCTTTTCAGCCCATGAACATAACAACACTGGCAAAAAGCGTTTAAAGCAAGTTGAATTCTCTAGGAATGTTTTTACTAGTCATTCAAGTCATCCCCTCTTAAAAGTGTGTGTCATTTTGGCATATCAGTATTTTGAACTAACTGGAATATGGTGGAAAATAAGGTGAAACATGAATCTTCCTGTAGTTTTGCATATACTGAATTACCATATCAACAAGTATGTGTTAAATACAAGGTGAAATATTGAATCTGAGGATCACACTAATGAAGAGGTCAACTGACAAGTCAATGTATTTTGTCAGCTGAAGTGCAGAGTCAGCCCACAAAGACAAACCATTACTTCATTATGACAAATTGCAGTTAGTAATGTTAAAACTTGGACTTCAAAGTAAACTCAAACATTAATGTCATGAAAGTTTGACAGCATATTCAGAAGAGAGCAAAACAATTGTAATTTCATACGTGAAGTTGGTAGACAAACCTCTAAAAGTAGCTACTCTTCAGCCTTTTTAAACACACTTCTATACAGACTAACTAGATATATTATCTTTACAGGAAAAATATACCCACAGAACCTGTGAGCTATTTCTCATATTATTTAAGTTCCTTCTGTTGAACTGCTCATGGTATAGACTTGCTAGCTCTAATACCAACACCGTCCGTGATTTTAAAGTTTCTCTTGTTGTCCTCTGTTGAAGTAGAAATGAACCCTCTCAGAGTCTGATTGTGATATTCAAAAAAAAAAAGGCTCTTCTCTTATTGAAAACAGCAGCTTTCATTCTTTCTCTCGAGGCCTGATATTTATGATCAAGCATTTCATGCCTGCTTCTCTTGCCCTAATTCTGGTCGTTTGCAACAATGCTGGTGTTAAGCGACTAGGAAACCCCAGTCTCTAAAGTAACCAGATTTTCAGGCCCGGTGCCCTCAGTCACATGGAATCATTTATTGCAGTACAATAGGAAATAAGGGCATTACACAGGACAGTATGTCTAGGGGGAGAAACATTGCTCACTGCTGAGTAACAGTATACCCAGCTAAATATAGGTTGTAAATCGTGCCTTAGGAATTGATGGATTGTTGCACTTAGAATAAGGAGAGCAGAGAGGGAATTACCCAAGCAAGAGCACAGAGAGAAAATATGTGGGGTACCCAGCCCTGGCTCAAGCACCTGGTCACGTGGAAGTGCTAACTTCCCAAATCTTGCTGATATGGGGCAGCTCACCTGGTCTTGGCAGTAGGGATGAGCTGAGCTATGAGGAACCAGCAATGCTCCATCACTCTCTGATGTGCTCTGCAAGCTGCTCAGTCCCTTCTTCCTGCGTAAAAACCTCACAGCTCTGCTATCAGCCTCAGCACCTCCTTGTAGCCAACAACTGTCGTGATTTTTGCATACAGATAACAGAGAGGTTCAACAGCAAATGATTAACACGAACCATGAAAGTATTGCGGACTAGTTGGATGGCTGCAGTTTGCTGTATTGAGTCTTTGAATTTCAGAGCTTACCTTAAAGTCTTTTCCTTTGGTCTTGCTAATGTTGTAGAGGTTAAAAAAAGGCCCAAGCCCCTCAATTTTCCAAATGTAGTAAAAAGTGTTTGAATACACACTTTAATATATTTTCTGTGGCATTTTTGTAAAATACAGATATAGAATTATAGATATAATGCATATATAGCATTTACTATATTGATAAAAAGCTAGTCTTTTCGCAATGACACACCAACAAGTATTTACAATATGATTCAAAATTTTAAGGAACAAATGTTTCAAACAATATTGTGTGGTTATATGATTAGAATAATTTGAGGAAAACCAAGAGACCAGTTCTAAAAAATTCCCAGACAATAAAGTACATACTCTTGCCAGGAGCACCTCCATGAACATCCGTACACAATCCTTTTCTTATTTTTTTCCCCCTTGTAGGAACTTGCATGATTTAGCTCTTTCACATTTCTACCTGGTCACAGCCCTTAAAATGACATGGATAATTATCTTTAACTTTTTTCAAGTACAGATTAATTGCATCATTCTTCCCATTTAAAGATTTCTCCAACTGCAACATTTCAAAGTTTTGACTAGAGCAGGAATTGCTATACGCAAGTTCCTTGCTAATTTAGACCAATAAATCTAGGACAATTTATGTAAGTGAAAATTTGCCCATCTGCATGTTAGAAGCATTTCACAAATACTTAGTGTGAGGTTTTGAACAGTGTCTTTCCTAGGAGGTCTGCCTCAAAGGACACTACAATGCCAAAACTAGTGACAGACCTGAAGTACACGAACGCTCTTTGTTATCCTTATATATGAACAGTATTTCGCCATCCATTTGTAAGGTACTGTCCATAGTACAGTATATATAAAGATGACCTTCATCTTCAGTGTGCTGTCACTGCTTACTGTGAGGCAGAGAAGTGCTATTATCACATTTTACAGAAGGAAAAAAAATACATATAGAAAGGGTGAGTGAATTGCCCAAGGTCACTTGGGAAGTTTGAGACAGCAAAGAAGCAAACCCACATCTCCTCAACTGCAGGCTCATCCTCTTGTCTTTGCAGCTTTGAATGAGAATTTTCAATGTGTGTTCTTTAACATAAACAAATATGTAACTAATAGAAAAAAAGCCTTCTCCAGGCACGGGCTTAAAGACTGCTGTGGTTTCCCTTCTATTCACAAATAATAAGAAAATATATTGGTAGGGCTGTTTCTGCATGAGTTATCTCCAACCCACTGAAGAAATACTAGCTACAGCAAGTCTTTCTTGAAGTAGGAGCAGTTAGGTCTACTGATTGCCAGAAAAGATGTAGGAACTCGAGAAACACAACAAACCACATTCACTTAAAAATCTAACAGAGAAAAACGTAAAATCTGAAAGGCCTTACTCTCCTTCAATGCTGACCAAGGAAGCATTTTCAGCTACATTTGTACCTACTTCGTAACGCCTTTACATCACCTGCGCAATATGAAAGAGGCTTAGCATACTGTTGAAGATGACCCATTCTCTCAAGCATTAAAATTCGTTCTACAGCTTCCCTGGTTCAGCTCTGACAGGCAGGCAGCTGAGAGGCAGCTTTTGCAGCAGGACTGATACACACCAGGGCTGCGCAGATGCAGATGAGGGCAGAAATTTCACCATGACAAGTGTCTCCCCATGTATTCGCCACCCTGGAGAAGTTGTGATCTGTGCTCTTGCAAGCTCCAGTTAAAACCAGAGCTGGGAAAGAAGGGAACCTCTCCAATTCCAAGGTAAAAACTGATTGAGAAAGAGAGCAGCAGTAACCTCGTGACAGAAAGGAATAAAAGGAAGACAGATGGCTCCCTGGAGGGAGGGACATAGGCTGTAGGTGTCATGCTGGAGTATTCAAAGTAAACTACTAAAGGAATTTTGCTTATTGTAATCCTGATCCCAGTTAGGCCATGTTACAGGGAGGCAGCTACAATAAAGTTCTGCTTCCCGCAACACTTGTGGGCAAACTAAGTCATCTGTCTAATTGCTACAGGCAATGTATTTATGAGAGACTGGGGATGGAGGACTTTTTGCCCTTATTTAAACAAAACCAAAAACAAACAAACCCCCCCCCCCACACACACACAAAAAAAACCCCCACAACCACAAAAGGGTAAAACCAATAATGGAATTTCTCATCCTGCTCACTTTTTTTTTTTCTCCTAAATCAAACCTGTATTTTCCTTTAAAAAGTAAAAATACAAAATCAAAGATACATTAGAATATCCTACTGTCCAGTAAATGTCTTACAGGCAATATTTATGGAGGAAAAAATGCATCAAGCCCCAAGGCACCCCGAAGTTCATTCTGTATCAAAGAATTCCATTTCTTCTGCTGTTGGCTTAAATTACTCCTATCACTGCAATTTTAATATGCATTTTTTGTATTCAAATACCTAAACATAAATCTAGACTAATGCTGACCAAAAAAAAAAAAAATCCTATTAAAAATACTGTGCTGTTGATAAGCTAAAACCAGCATATCATGAGAAGGCAAACTGATCTTTCCATTTACTCTGTACATAATCCGTTAGTTAAACTTCTAATTTTAGGCAGGATGCTTGATGCTTAACACTTAAAAGTCCAAATACCCTTCATATCCCTTATAACAGAGAAGAAACTTGTAAAATGCCTTTGGTGCATCAGCTTATCATTGTATGAATGTTTTAAAGAAACTCACTAGTACTATAGGAAATGTAAGCGGGCTTGTTTGTGTTGTTTAATACTCCAAGTGTCATTTCATTCTTTAAAGGGGTTAGAGCAGAGGAGGGGGAAAGGGGAGGAAGTCTTACTTAATTTGTTGCATATGTCCCAAAGTGTTATACAACTAAGTGTATTATACCAGAAAACTAAAGCAGTCTGCACTGCAGCAAACTCTCTGTAACACAAAATAGGAGAAAAATCTGGCCACAAACAAGTCAAAAATTCAGTCAAACTTCCTCTCATATTATATATATACACACACTTTACAAGCTACACCGAGTGTCCTTTCATATTCCAAAAGAAATACGTTGTAGACACCAAGCATACTGTACTTTTACTTAAAGGCTTCATCAAACCATATGTGCAGACACTTGAGAAGATGAGAGTGTTAAGCTTCCTAGGGTCCTGGAGTCAAAGAAATTCTGCTGCCCCCCACTGCTAAGTAAGTGCACTCCTTCCACAGGGGGCAACATCTGCCGATCCGTCATGGTTCCACTTGGCGAGGACCCCAAGAAACTTCCTTGGGAAGAAACAATTTTCTCAGGACTGGCAGCCAGTTTAGGGGATGTGGAAAAGTTATATCCATAGAGTGCACAGGGACTGTGCAGTCTAAACGTGTTGTAGGAGCCTTGGTGGGTTTGATTAGTGGTAAAAGCATTGGTGGATGGGGATGGCATGATGTACTGGAGCTGTGGAGACATCCCTGAAATCTGCATGGACAAGCCAGTCTGTGGGCAGCTGAACGCATCCCCGTCATTGCCACTCATAGACATATTCACAGTTGTGCTACTTGACACGCCAACATAGGAAGGAGTCCTTGGGGGTGCAAATGTCTCACCAGTTTGGTTTGTGAGCCTGTTGTAGGTTTCAGCCAAAGAAGTGCTGTATCTGTTTAGGGTCAAACCTGAGCGAGCACAAGCTGTGTAGTCAGCTGGAGCAAGGCTACAGAGCTGGCTAGTGTTGGGACTGAGGTGAAAGGCTGGAGATGAGCAAGGGGAACCCGGCAAAAGGTGAGGGTGGGTAGATGGCACTCCACTGCCAGATCCCTGGAGTAAAGTAGAGGAACCCGCATTTCCTGGAAAAGAATATTACAGTGTAAGAAGCATGTTGGGAAAGGTTCCCTTCCTAGGTGATAGATCAAGACCTTTGTCTTTTATAATAACCCTTGACATGAAACACAATCCAAATTCATTCAAAAAATGACATATATATATACACGTACGGGGGGTGTGTGGGCGACAGGTATTTTTGAAGAAACAACCTGTCTAAGACAGATAATGTAAGTTATGCTTTTGCAACCATCACTCAATACTCAGAGTTCCTGCCTGAAAGGTTAACTCATCTTTATTTGATGTGGGAAGCAAGCTGCACGGCATCTAAGATGTAGACAGGCAAGTGCTACATCACAGAAAGTCTTCTTCAAAGTTATGAATTTTGTATTGTCTGTGCTGTTGCTCTACCCCAGAGTGTCTTTCAAGCACTCTGCACCTGACTCACTGTCACAGCACCAGCTAAGGCACCAGCTCCTTAGCTCAAATGATAAAGGTTCCCACAGTTCAACAGTTTCAGGAAAGTTCGTTACTTCAGAACAAAACTTCGGAACAACTTTGGGAAAAGTGTAGGCTAAGTACCATGCATGGTTGCTTCATTTCTTGAATGGGTAGGTGGAGGTTTAGGTTTGTAGCAAAATGTTCACAAACTCTTCATTTGCCCATCTCACAACCTTTTACATGACCAATACCAGTGTGGAGTGCTCCTGAAAATGCACTGCTTTTCTCAGGACTGAAGGTTTCCCAGATGTAAGAAACACTTCTTTTTCTTAGAGATTAGATTTCCTCAAAAAGTGAGCATAGAAAAATTGATTAGGGCCTTTCACAGTCTCGCAGGCTGAAGGTACTTAACATGGAAGAATCTCCTATTTGAGAATCACATTAACTATCAAACAGCTTGATGCTGCAAAGGTATGCCTGCTGTCAATAAGTTAACTGCGTTTTTGTGATAGATGAGCTAGTGGAAAGAAAAATACATTATCAGTGAAGCCTGCCTGTTTCTTCTTGCTCTTTTGCCACAAAAGGCACAAAGCACTATGAGAAACTGCCACATTCAAGAAATCCTAGTGTAAGGCATACTTATTTTTCTTCCTCTGCTATCCAAAGGTGGGCACTTCCAGCACTAACAACGAGGACGAATTTCTAATGGGGTCTTTCAGCATGTCTCTAAACCACCCTATTGGCCAAGGTACAGTTGACTAAAGATTTTCCAAGGATCTCAGTTTCCATTCTGTGGACATCAACAGTTACTTCGACAAGCTCTTTAACCTACAACAACTGAAAAGGAAGCATGAAGTTCATGGCAGCAGTTTCTCTGTTCTCAAACAGTGTTGTTATATACAAACAGGGCAATACAGCCGTCCTGTCTCCTAGACATTTTAACTTCATAGCAGGTTACCTTTCAGTTTTACACAGTCTGACAAGGTATTTCAGGTCTGATAATGGCTTCTCATTATAGGTCTTTTTTAAGAGGATGTTCCCCCCGCCCCACCCTCCACTGAAAACTCTGCTGACCCTCATCCAACGTATCTGTGACTTAGCACAAAAACTCCATTTTATTTGCACACATCAGGCACAAATGCTCAAGATATCTCAAAGGAGTGGGTTAAGCAGAAGTTGACAAAAATGACTTTTGTGAATGTCTGTATTTTCTGTGTTTTTGCGCTGAAGACACTTAATGGTTTTACAATGCATTATCAAGAAAGAAGGAAGAATGTTTGTGAATTTGGTAGCAGGAAATCAAGAGTAATATGTCTGATTTAGTTGAAAAACCTCTGAAAGATTTTCTATATACATTGGAGTACTTTGGAAATAAAGGAACTCAAAAACGAGTACAGAGACTCCCCTCTCTGTCCAAACAGGTCATTTAAATAACCCTCCCTTCCACATAGCACTACGTCTATGATGGAGAAAGTGGCACCCAAGAGGTTATGGACTGGGGAGTGAGAAAAAACCAAATGGAGAGGACCGCTGCTGATTTCAAGGTCTAGGATGCAGATAAAGTTTGTTCACAGAGACCCTGTAGAGGGATCAGAGAGGTTCTGCAGTGGGATCCAGACAAAATGGAGAACTGGGCAATCACCAACCACATGAAGTTCAACAAGGGCAAGTGCCGGATTTTGCACCTGGGACATGGCAACCCTGGCTGTACATACAGACTGGGGGATGAGATGCTGGAGAGCAGCTCTGCAGAGAGGGATCTGGGGGTTCTGGTCGATGGCAAGTTGAACATGAGCCAACAGTGTCCCTGGCAGCCAAGACGGCAACCATGTCTTGGGTGCATCAAGCACAACATTGCCAGCCGAGTGAGGGAGGTGATTATCCTGCTCTGTTCTGTGGTCTCACCTGGAGCACTGGGTGCAGTCCTGGGAGCCACAAGATAAAAAAGATACTAAGCTACTGGGAAGTGTCCAGAAGAGGGCTGTGAAGTTGGTGAGGGGTTTGGAGGAGAAGCCATATGAGGAGTGGGTGAAGTCACTTGGTTTGTTCAGCTTGGAGGAGACCGAGGGGAGACATCATCACAGTCTACAACTTCCTCAAAAGGGGAGGGGGAAGGGTAGGAGCTGATCTCTTCTCTTTGGCAACCACTGACAGAACCCAATGGAATGGCAGGAAGATGTGCCGGGGTGGTTTCGGTTGGACATTAGGAAAAGGTTCTTCACCCAGAGGTGGTGTAACACTGGAACAGGCTCCCCAGGGAGGCAGTTGCAGCCTCAAGCCTGACAGTGTTCAAGAAGAGACTGAACAACACCCTCAGACACATGCTGTGAACTGTGGGGTTGTCATATGCAGGGACAGGAGTTGGACTTGATGATCCTTGTGGATCCTTCCAACTCAGGACATTCTATGATTCTACTAAACCATTTTTAGGTATCAAGAATCAAGGAGGCTTTCCAAGGAGGAAACCCAATTAAGCTTACTCCTATTTATTCTTTACTTAGAGGGCATTTCTTCTCCTATTCTTTTTTTTTTTTTTCTCTCTTAAATACATAAGTAGCTCCTATATTTGTCTCTGGATGTGTACAACAGAAGTCATCAAGCTAACTCTGTGTATCTAGCTGGAGCATAACACTAAAGAAGAGGTCATTGCATCCTGAAATAACTGTCATCTTCCAAATGTGATCTGATTTATCTTTACAATCTAATATTTTTACTGCCACCATGGTTATGCTAGCATTAGCTTTCTAACTTAAAATGGCTCTGATGAGAGGCAATGACCTGAACTGTGGTTGGTCAGTTGCTTTTTCTCCAAAAGTGACACACTCATCTAGATTTTTGTAAAGATTGATGGTCAAAGTTTTATCTTAATATATTTTTGTCTTGAAAGAACTCAAAGAAGACCAATACCTTGTTTGGGTATCCCAGGTATATCTTCAAATGTAAGTGTCCTCAGTGAAGGTCTCCAGAAGGCATAAGATTCTACCAGAGCTTCTAGTCCCATTCTATTTAGAACAAAAACATCAGTGTCATGAAAGCAAACTGTATTTTGTCACATTTCTCTGCATAGTTTACCTCAGAAATATATAAAAATTAGTGACATTTCAGGATTATTTTAAGTTTCATTTTGCTTTTAGAAAAGAGCCCTACATCCTAATCCATGAGATCGCTGTGATCTGAGGTCACTGACTGGGTTGGCAGCATGCAAAGAGTTTCCAGTTTTGACAGTCTAGCTCTCTATGTCAGTTTTGGCATTTGTTTTGTTTGTTTTGATTTTGTTTTGGTTTGTTTTGTTGGGGGGGGGTGGGGAGGGAGGGGAGGCACAACTTGGCTAAAATTATATGAAATGTTTTCCTAGTAAGACATTTCCTTAAAAGTAATGCTCCAGCTGACAGAGGGATGATCTCCTATTTCTGCCTAGAATAAGGTGATCCAGTGTCAACTTCTATTAAAACAGGATTCCTAATCATTACCAATGAATTGGAAAATCACATTTACAACATGAGCAATCCCTGAGTGTACACCTCTTCGGCTACTAAAATGTACAAAGGAATGTTGCGTCTTGGTTATTATGTGCTGAGCAAAATGAAGACTTCCAGTTCCTGAAGGCAATCATTTCTTTCAACAGTGTCACGACAAAACAGAAATAACCAGGTAGACAACCGTGGCAGACAATAACTAGAAGAATCTCTATTTCCTGCAGATAGAGGCTCCTTTTTTTTCTGACAGAATTCTGTGAATAATGTACCTCAGATGTATAATTTTGCTGTTATTTTTGGCTACTGGGGCCCAAAGGCCTGCTACATGTCAGCATCAGGCACATACCAAACACAAGCACTTGCCTTTGAGCAGCAGCACTCTGTAAATTCCAATTATGCAAATAGCCTAATTTGAAGCTACCAACATGTTCTTCTGATACTGCTTCTTCCCTATTGCATTTCCAGCAGGATCACAATGTATTTCAGGAAACAGTTATAAAGTATTTATTAGCTGAACCTGGACTAAAAAGATAGCCTTCATTTTCCACAGTAATGGTGACGTTTCATTTCTAGTTAAAGCGGAGATAAAAGCCACCTCCTGGAGGAATGTAGCTAAGGTGATAATTTATACAAGATGCCTTTGAACAATTTCCACATTTTATCACCACCCTAATTTGCGCTATCAAATGGCCAAGTTTATTTAACAAAACAGTTATGTTTTTCCTGAAGTATTTAAAGAGAGAAATTCTGGTCCTTTCCTGAGTAAAAGTTTTTATAGGGTCAAAATTAAAGCCGAGCTGAAGAATGAAACTATTCTCAGCACATAAATTCTGTTGCACTTTGCAAATGCACAGGGAATGCTTTTAAGAGGTGAAGCTACTGATTTCTGTAAAATAGCCTGTGAGACTCAACAGGAATGACCTGAAACGGAATATTTCTAATTAAACAGAATTATTGCATGCAGCAGTGCAGAGTAAGATAGCAGCAATAATTAAAACAATGTAGAAAAGTTGGGTATAAAGGTACCATAGTGGGCTTTTTACCCTTTTGTCACAGACTAAAATGCCTCTTTGATAATAACACCAGTTAGAGCAATGACGACAGCAGAATCTCAATATTTAGCAACTGAGTAAAGCAGTAATTTAAATTAAAAAATAAATTTTCCTTGACAATTAAAAATCTGAGCAGCATTCTCAAACATACCTTTTCAGTACCATAGAGTCTATCAAAGAAAACACCAATACTGACTTGAGTAAACCAACATTAATTTGCTTGTTACAGTAAAAGCATTCAGACCTCATCTAAAGCAAATCCTGAAACATTTATACAACGGCTGGTCCTTTCTACAGAGCTGGCCTCCTAATCCATTTCCATAAACTATAAATGTCTTTCAATGAAAAGATCTTGTTTAGGTTTTGCTTGTTTGTTTGTTCATTTTGTTTTGTTTTCCTAATGCCAAAACCAAACTTATTCCTAGCAGCCAAACAAAACAAAAAACCCTCTCTGAATAGCCCCAGTCCCACAACCGGATTCGCATGGTTGCAGATGCAGTACTCGTACTGCACCTGCGTCATCCTCGGGTAATAATAGGGCTGTCCAGCAAGTTAAATCCAGTAAAAGACTGGCTTCTGAATTATTCTTTCCTGTCTGTTTTCAAGGACATCTTCTCTTGTTTCATAGAACATTACGGAAAAATTTCTAACTCCACTTAAACTCAGAAATTTCAGAGAAGCCAGGGTTTCTCACTTCTTAAGAGGCTTCTTAATACTTATTTTACAGCTTTGCAAAAAGCATGCACAGCAGAGATGTTGCCTATGGAGAGCTGTATGGCAACATTTTTCTTCCCTGAGTACACACAGCATGTTTTACTTCTTCAGTCACCACATTTATCTGGAAGTCACTGTTCACTTGATTTCAAACTAGAAGGCTGCGAAAGAGGACAAAACTCTATTTATGCCGATGCCTGAGGCATCCCTTCCAGGCCCCAGGACAGAGCATGGCCAATTGCTTCTTGCTAGAAGATGAAAATCTTAGAGAGCAGCAAATGCAAACTAAAAGGATTTCTGTAAATGTTTACAACTAACCCATCCCTTCTATAACAATATTCTAAAAACTACTCTCACTTGCTGTCCAGTCTCAGCATTTATGTAACTCAGGTGAAAGCAGAAAACAGACTTTAATGCTGTAGCCTCTGCTAAAAGAGAAGCTCAGTAGAGCAGCTGCCAAAAGAAACTCTCTGAGTGTTCCTGCAAGCACAGCCTGCTCCCTTCTCTGCATGGCTTGATCATAAATATAGCAGCTGTAGACACCAAATGCAATGTGGTCACTGGAACTGGTGTATAAAATGTACCACAATTAAATGCTGCTTTTTTTAGCTGAAATGGTTTAACATACAATTCATAACTGGCTTAAGTATTTTGCATTAAACAGTCTTTGGATAAAATACCTCATCAGTCCTGGCAGCAGGGACTAGACCCAAGTCTCCACTTTGCACTACTCAGATTCCCCATTGCTATTTTGAAAGATTCATGGATCAAGACAGAACAAGCAATTAATCAGTTCAACCGCAACAGAGGAGTTGGAAACCAGGCTCGTTTCAAGGTCATCTATAGCCAATGGAAACAGTATTCACCTAGGAAGTCGATTTAAGACTCCTTAGGCTAAAGAGACACTTAAACACAGGTCTCCCACCTCTCAGTCAAGTGTACTAAACATAAGGTTACCACAAGAGGCAACTTAATTTCTCCCCCTTTAAGAGAAACAACGACACATTCATCCATACTAAATGACACTTACACACAAGAGAACCTGGGCTTATATCTTGACACTGGTATCTCCAATTTGTGTCTCCAGCCAGGAGAAAAAGGAGATTCCAGGAGCAGCCTGAAATCACAGACCTGAGTATGCATCAATTCCATCTGCAGCCTTCATGGTATGCCACTGTTTCCACCAAAAGAAAACCTGAGTACGTGAGTCAAGTTGTGTGCCAACCTGTTCTTGACCTAGATGGTCTGAGAAGCAGGAGCAGGAACCCACTACAGAGGATATTACTGGGAAACCTAAGTGGTCCCTTAGGAAGCCTGAGTCCTCAAACTAATTTGTCTGTAAATACAGGTATTTCCCCCTACCAGCCTTCACAAACTGATTCCGTCAGCAGTAGCAAGCCCACCTCCTCCCCCAACACCTACCTGTTACGTCCTGAATCTCTAAACCCTTTGGCAAATGGATTCCTATCGATCTTCAGGCGAGTTATCTGTGAAGATGATTTAAAAAGTTATTACTTTCAAATTCAGCCAAGTACCGCACAAAATTACTATCCTGACAGAATTAAGCTGACAGTGGAGTAGAAACATCTTCGCATTTGCATGGTTTAAGATGGTCGTCCTGAAACACAGCAAATTAAGGGCCAGCCTTCTTATCATTATTTTTGCAAATCCCCAGAGAAGCTAATAGGTATTTAATGCTACCAAATGGCAGGTTGGAATTCTTGTGAAAAATCTTCTGGCAAATGTCATTCTTCACCTAAGAGAGTACACCGCCTAACTGCAATAAAATTTAAATTAAATTTTATTCCTGTACAGCTCAAGAAGGAAATGTGAAAAAAGAGATTATCTCTAAGCTATTATCCTCCATAAAAAACCCAGCACCTTCCCCCCAAATACTCGTAATTAATTTAAATAAATAGGTACCAAATAATTTTATTTTGGTATTTACATGGCTTTCCAGCTCTTTTATTTGTAAAGATAGCAAGATATATATAAATTCACAAAATACAGCTACAACAATTGACATGGAATTAATAAAATGTGACAACGCTATGGTGCCAATATGTATGTTAATACTTAAAGAAGTGGTAATGAGAGCCAAACATTGGAGTCAAGCAACCTGCAGTTTACTTTTGACTTTTAATCTGTGTGGACCTAGATAAATTCCAGTTAATAAAAAGCACTGAATGCAGTTAATAAAAACAACTGCAACCTTCTTTAGACCTCAGTTTCTCTGTTAAGGTTCTGGGAGTTTTGGAATCACTGGAGTTAGGACCAAAAATGCTTTAAAAATCCTATCCAGATGTGCATCTACACTTAAAGGTACAAAAATACCTTTAAAAATTAGACTGCTCTTTGCCTTGTGCTTCAATGTTGTATCTATAATTAGGACACCATGAACTATGCTAATTAGATTGTGTCATCTCCGTAATAAGAAGGACTTTTTACATGCAGCATTTAGCCCACATGGCCCGAAGTCTCAGCTATAGCCTCCAGGTGCTGCTTCGATACTACTAGTGAAAGCTACTTGCAATCCAAAAAGGGTTTAGACAATGTTTTTTTTTTTAATGAGTGGTATAATAAAAGGATCCTCTTTTCTTCTACCTCTTACTTCCCTGGTCTAGTCTGAAAAGCTTGCGAAGTGCTAAGCAGAAAGCACAAGTTACCTGTTGATTTTGGTATGCTGTGACAGTGGTGAAAACTGTCTCTGGAAAGGAGAAGGCTTTCACCCCTTCTCCTGAAGGGATGGGCTTGATGGGGGACAGATCGTCTCCACAGTCTTTCCGGATGACATGGACACGAGGCTGATATTTATGCATGGAGTGAAGGATAATCTATGCGATCATGAAAGGAAAAAGATAACATTTATTAGAAAGGACACCCTGCTGTTTCAGGGCTAATAGGTTTTTGGAACAGATTATGGTATGTGTTTACCATGCCACTTACTGGAAATCAAATGTGTTCTCTAACCTCTGAAGGTTCTTATTACAGTAGTCTAATCCCTGTGCATTTATGTTATTACCAGCACTAAGCATTTAAAAATTACAACTCAGGAGCTCCAAATTCAGAGACTGACTCAATGGAGACTGGCTAGATAAATAAATAAATATATAAATAAATGGAGCAAGGTCCTGGTCTCACTGTAATTAGGGAAGTTTTGTCACTTTTTTTTCCCCACTGGAGCCTGGATTTGATCTAACAAGATTAACAGCAGCAGCATTTACCTTTTGTTTTCAGAACCTTCAGTATATGCTTGTAGCATTTTTTTTCTGATATCCCAAAGGCTGGAAACATCGCTTGTTCTGAACACAAGCTGAGACTCTCATGCTCAGAAAGAACAGAAACTTGGAGTAAAATAATACTAAAATCCAAAACGCTAAAGTGTTAATAACCCAAAAATTGTAATATGTATAAATAATATCAATAAACAAACCCCTCTCAGTATGCAGTAGCTCAACTAAGAAAAAAGGATAAACAAATACATGAATTTATAGTGCCTAAAATTAAATACAAAAATACCTCTTGGTATTGCTCTCAAATTTTAGAGGAGATTTAAAATACAGAATTTTCCCTCTATTTTACTCCACTTCAGCTAACTACTACTAAAATAGAAGATTTCGATTTAAAAAAAAAAAAAAAAGGAAGCTCAATTATTATTGTTGGAAGGCCTGAGAAATTAGTAACTTGATAAATAAATAGTCCTATGGCTATTGGCCTGTGGAACCCCTCATCAACGTTCAGGGAGAGCTTTTTAATTTCCTGCTCCTTGAGTAGCCTCAGTATGTGTATATGCACTCAACAGAGCCCCTGTGCCAGACATCATGGAAGTTCATTCATCCAAATGACATAGAGGACATTACACTCATTTGGATAGAGTTTGGCTAGTTTAATACACTTGGTCCTGGCCAGATGACACAACCCCCTTTTGGATAAGCCAAGTTTCTGGATAATAAGGAGTTTTATTAGCCTGTAAATAACGTTTTGACAATGATATCATAGGTTTCAATTAATTTGCTCATAGAGTGCCCTATGGATGTTCTCATATGAAGCCTTTCCCCAGTTTCTGGAATCTTGCACAGGGCAAGATTTTTATAACGCAAATGTGTATTCTTGTTTACAACACTCCTTTCAGTTCTCTGCTGGAAAAGATCTACAAAATGAAAATGCAAAGAAGACAGCACATTCCTGACCCTGTTTTCCTGTGAACACCCAGTAGATACCAGGGGAGATAATGGTGCAAGAGAAAAAAACATAACCAAGGAGAGGTCTGTTCCACTGTTCAAACCCATCACTACTCTGTGCTTTGCCATTTCCCTGGGTGTCACTGAACGTGCCGCATTCTGCTCCCACCCTGATTACTTCAACCCATCAGCTCTGCAGTGCAAACTACCACTTGCCTACACGTCAGACTTGACCGTAATTATAACCCAGGCAGCCATGAACAGCTCTGCTCATGTATCAGAGCAAGTGAAGTCACAGCAGCATGGAGGCAACCACCTCCCTATCTGGGTGGCTATTGCTGATTCTGGTCATCTCTTAAGAGCAACCTGACTCAGCTCCGTGCTATACTGAAATTTTCTGCACTGACATGCTGTTAGATGATTAGTGAATCCACAGCAGGAAATTTTTTCTTGATTTTGTATTGTGCCTTGCACAATTGGATCTTTGTTAACAATCAAGACTCTGAATTCTAAATATGTAGTACGTAACTGCAGAACCCTAGAAAGAGCGACACTATAAAGACAGGACATAAAAAGACAGGCAGATGCAATATCTACTTGAAAAATGGTTTAGCTCTATTATTCGAAGTATCACCTAAAGCTACTGTAAAGAAAAAGCTAAGGAAATGGATATTCCAGCTTTGCGTTTTCCATTGCTTGCACAGTTAATAGCAGAAACGGGATCTAATGCTTATCTGCAGAAGCAGCAACTTTACTTTTGTAGGCTTAAAAGCCAACAGTAAAAACTCCCAGCCAGAACAAACCCCACCAAACGTCAAACACAAATTGGCATTACTTTCAATTCACAGCTGAAGAGCCTGCCTCTCTCCACAAATCCCTCACAAGGCATCACCAAAACACTACGTGGGGTAATAAATCTCTCCCATCAAATGTAAAATTACACTTTGACCACTGCAGCTGTCAAGACATCATTATCAGATGGAAGACATGGCAGCAGGGAGCCCACAGGCAGGCAGCAGGGCAAGGCAACAGCCTGTCAGGACAAAGGCAACCAGTGCACCTGCAGACACACAAGGCTGGGATCACTTTCAGGATTACCTTTGCAATAAATTTTTTGAGCGATGCTGCTGTGATGAGGCCTCAGCGCTGACCCTGAGTTTGGGTACCACTGTGGCACCAGCGTCACAGCCAGCACAAGCAAGAGCCCAATTCTCTTTTGTGGGAGAGATGCCAATCCTCTGGCAGCTTGATGGGGCACAGATTAACCAGCCACCTCCCCACCAGTGGTATGGTCCTCACCTTGATGCTGTTTTCACCAAAAATCCACCTTCATCCCCTCTGCAAAGCTCAGGCTTTCAGCAGTCAGGGAAGTGTGTGAGACCGAGGAGCATGGATTCCCTCTTCACAAAGACAAAAACTGCAAGTGTAAATGCTGATGTTTCCCAGCTTTTCATTGTGACAAGAACATATAACTACCCATTGACTGTAAGCAGAGCTTGCTACTTGGAGCCAAGTCTGAGCACAGTAACAGTCTGCTTCCAGCCTCACCCCACTTTCAAATGGGGGGAAAAAAAATGTAACCACCAAGGACCAATTAACACGCTAACAGCCTCATTTTCACTAAAAGTTAAAAGATGTTCCTCTGCATCAAAAAATACTCAGTTGAAAAGCATAGAAAACAGCATAAAAAATATTGACTTTTCCCCTCTACCGAAATTCAGATTAAAAACTGCACAAAAAATAAAAATAAAAAAAATCAGCCTGCTCCAACCAGCCAGAGGGAGAGACTGCTTTTACAATACAGCACTTACTCCACAGCCGGGAGAGGGATGAGATTCATTAACAAAAAGCAGCCAGACCACGCACTTCTCAGTGTCAACTGCAAAATCCAGGTTTACTTTTCCCTACCATCGCGACATGGATGAAAGACACAAAGGCCACAAATGTGTCTTTAATGATGCCACTGGGCCTTAATGCCTCTGTAAGAACACAACCTTTCCAAAGTAGGGAATTCACCTTGGGACTTCTTTTTGATGTCAGAAATACACAAGGAAAACATATCATTACAAATTTCGCTTGATCTCCTCAGTTTGTAAGTAGAACCGATGTATCAGAGAGTGCCCTACATGCAGATGTACTTCAAAATCTCTCTGCAGAACCACACTACAAAATCACGTCGTTACAAACTCCCGCTCAAAACACCGATGAAAATAGAAGCAGGCAGCAAGGAGCCCGGAAAGCATTCGAGCAGTAGAGCAAGTTGTCTTAGAGGTAGTTGTTCTCCTCTCACAAGAAGTTAATCCCAGACCAACACAATGCAAGGGGAGCCATGAGGTAGGACCACAATATAAATACTACACAGGAATACTACCTTAGCATCTGTTTGCAAATTCCCATGGATGTGGGTCACTTCTCTCACTGATTCTGAGAACTAATACCCTGGAACAGGTAAACGGGCCTTGAGTTGATCTCAAGTGAGCTCCCTTCCTCAATGCCTGCAAGATCAAAACCTAGCCTAGATTTGAACACAAAAACTTTGCAAAAGCTGACACCTCTGAGGAGCAGGGGAAGAATAAAGGAACAACATCGACAAGGATTAAAGCCCCAGAAACAGACAGCATGGAAAGCATGCCCAAAGAACAGCCGCCAAAGCCTGACACTGCTTGAACTACTGGAGGACTGATGGTAAAGGTTAGAGACCCCACGGAGGTTTTTCTGAGCCATTCTGCCTAAGTAGGAGGGGGAAAAAAAACCCCAACTTTCTAATAATCTGACATATACCACAACTCCCATACAGGGGTGGGAGAGTCAGAACACTTGATGTAAAAACAAATATTTGAGGACAATACAGCCTTGACCCCTAGCTCTTCCAATCCCCTATCCCTCCCCTGGTGCCCTCTTGAGCAAAATGGTTCCTTCCTGCTTATGAGAAACAATTGTTTTTTATATTCATCACAAAATATGATTATTCGTTTTCCATTATTGCTGGAGGCATTCAGAGGCTACATAGCTTTTTCAATACAGCATTCCACACTACCATAGCTTTAAAAGCAAAAAATTACCCATTGGAAGAGACACTTTTCTGCTTTCTGCTTTTGCCTTTTCTGGTAATTATGAATGACATGTTTGCAATTTCCCAGATTTGAGAAATATGAAATTATTTTACAGTCATCCTTCTTTTGTCCTTTTATTTTAATACTTAAATTTCCATTTTGGGGAGGAGGGGCATTGCCATAGCTCCGAATCAGTTCAATGTGTCTTGAATCACAAAAGCTGAAGCTTTGCTTCACTAGTTTCCAAATCGAAACACTTAACTAAAGACCAGAAAATTTATATCCCCCTACATTCTGAATGATGGTGTGCTGTGTACACTACACAGATTTCAGTTCAGAACAAAAACAAAGCTAAGATCTAGGATGGAAAAATAAAGCAACACAATTCTCTACATAGCTGAGATTTTATCGCAGGGCAGTTTGCAACTCCAAGTGCACGTCTGGACCACGGTACCCACGTATCGCCCCTCTGAAATGACTGAATACAAATCCAGCCAGCCTGGCCTCTGTTAGAGAAGGGACGTTTTACCCATTCCCATGCACTTCACTTTTTAAAGCCCTCACCATAGACCCAGCACACAGACAAAGCAACTCCAACTCGAGAAGAGCCGCAAATGTACAAACACTGGGGAAACTAAGGGAACTATCTGCGCTAACCTTAACTCAAAAGTGCACTGCCAAATGAGACCCCATCACTGCGATTCTGAAAATCAACAATGTAAAATGTCTTTCTTATGATCCTAAACAAAAGCACTGATAGCTCAAGAGATGTCAATACCCCCACATACTTTTTAAAGAAGAGCATGATAAAATTATGAACAGTATTATACGAAAGGGAGGCTTTTAGTTCTCGATATCATATTCACTAGCTCAGTCCAGCCAGTCTCCTGTATTCTTGCCTCCATAACATAAAAGCTGTAGCTCCCACACAATTTGACCAGACTCTCATGTTATTCTCTTCTGCAAACACAAATGGGGAAAAAAAAATCTCAAACTTGAACTCTGTATTGTCAAAATGCCTGGCCTATTGTCACGGAGTTACAACTATACTAAAAGATGCATGTAGTATCTTTGTACTCTGTGCCAGGTACATTTTCTTTCTCTCCCTTCCGTGAAGGCAAAAGTATCCTGCTCTAATAAATCGAGCTATGCTAAGGACAATGGAATCCACACCCTGCCTCCAACATCTTGAAACTCTACCACTTGGAACTTAAGGCTCCTTCTGAAAGGAAGTCAACATTTGCCATTTATTATAGGATTTTGAAAAATTAAAGACTTCACCCTGACTAAAAACCATTCTCATATTTTAATTATTTTCCAAGGTGTCAAGTAAAACTATTTTAGGGATTGCTGGAAAGATACTGGCTTACATCTGCCATGTTTCAACAGTTTTGAATAGAAAAGGAAATATTAACATAACACATTTTGTCACATTAGATAATGTCATAACTAAACAATTTAGAACTTGCAAACAGAACACTCACACTGCATACGTCTTCGCCAGTTTTTTCAGAAGTAATGAGCCTCAGCTGTGAAAGGGTCTTACTTCATAAGGTATGTAATAAATCATTATCAGAGCAAACCCAGCTCCCATGTTGTTCGGTTTTGACTGCAATTATTAACACCTCATGGGATTTCACGCAAATGTTTAGGTTAAGAAAATAGTTAAGTGTATTTTTATTCACATGAAGTTATTACACAGTATTAATGTTTCTCCTAGCCACTTGTGAATTTAAGCGTCTCTTTTGATGGGAGCAGAATTTGCGAGTAACACACTTGGTGGGAAAACATGAGAGCAATTCTGCCCCTTCGTATTAGGCAATTTGGCCTTGTAAAGCCTTACTTTGCAGAAGGAGCTCTGTCTTCGAGGGGGGAGTAAAACAGCAGGCTCTAATAAGCAGTTAATTATCGAAGCAGAAAGCAAGCAGATTTTAGATCTGGACGGTAAAGTTCCAAAACAGCTTTGAAAAGTCAAGCCTATTTCTGGCACCCTGAAGCTGTACGTCAGAGCCTGTCAGGGCTGAGCAATGCGCCTACATGTAACACTGCAGAAGAGCAAGTACTCACATGCCCTTGGTCATCCAGCTCATTATTGGTAAGCTTCAGTTTGTCAAAGCTGATCACTTGTCTCATCCACGTCTCCCCGGAGGCGGGTGAATCGGGGTGAATATAAACACGAGGTGGTACCGGGGAGTCAGCGTTACCAGCCACCATCCACTTGGAGCTATGATAAACATACCTATAAAAAGAAAATAAATACCTATAACCACAAAACACAAATTAATTTATCAGACCCATTCAGTATTAATAAGTTCCATCAGGAACCCACCAATTAACAGAACATGAAAGGATGATTTTAAAACTCTGGTTTTTTGTTGCAAAACACAGGTCTGGTATCTGCAAAAGTAAGGCTAAAAGACACACTCTGATCTGACTTCAGTCTTCTGACAATCAGTAACAGTCTTAACACCATGCTCCACACTGAGCTTTAAGCTGGTGTCAGTTCATCAATTGTTACAGCTCTGCTCTGAATAGGCATCAGCAAACGGGAGAATCTGGTCCTTCATTTATCAAATCAAGTAGTAATTCTATATTTGGAAGATTCAGTATGTTGAGTCTAATATAAGAGTCTATAAATAAAGCTATTGAGGGGAAAGAACATTATGATTGGGAAAATAATGAAACTATGTCAAATTATACTCCTACTATTTCTGCAAGACCATATTAATTGTCTTGAATAGCATGCAGAAAGGCATAAAAGCGAAAAAAAAATCCGAAACACAGCCCATATTTCATTTGATAGGCCAATGATGACAAAGCCATTTTCTAATAAAAATCGTGCCTGCTTTGGTGGAAAAGTTATTTTGAAGGCAGATACTTTACAGGACAATTTAAAAAGCACTAATTGAAAATGTCAAAGTATTTTCTTCAAGTACAGTAAAATTCTAGTAATTCCACTCTATTTTTTCATAAAAACAAGAAAGACTTTATCAAGTCATATGTTTGTACAATTCAATTCCTTATTAGAAAAAGACAAACAACATAACAACAATAGAATTATCCAATACATGCATTACTCTGTTCAGTTTATATTAAGCTGTAAAACTAATATCTAGAATGGTGAATGAAATTCTCTCCTGGAGACAAATTCTCAGCCCTAGATCACACAGTCAACTGTTGTAATATTTTACAGTCAACTGGTATAATATTTTTAATTTATTTTATATTTTTTGTTTTCTACTAAATACATGCTTTCCCTACAAAAGTAAATAAGGTCATAAATACACAAAATGTTTTGAGCAACAACTTCAGCTTCCAAATATATACAAGGCCAAATTTTGCAAAAAATCTAGACCTAGATGTAATTTTCCTCATTTTCACTTAGTTTTGCTACTTACTATGACAGCTAAAAACTAGACTCCATGCAACTGCTGTAGTATCTTTCAGATCTAAAGATCCACAAGACAATTTGAAAAGCCACATGAACAGACAAAGTTAAAATAACAGCAATTAAAAAAAAAAATCATAGATCGTACAGCAAAGAATGAAAGCGAAATCAAGTAAAACATGTAGAACCCTAATATTTAGCAGGAAGGTTAACGGTGCGGTACTGATATGTGATTACAGAAATCTTAAGTTTGCCAACTGAGAAAATACTGCCCTTCCTGAAACTTTTGTTAAGTTACTTCTGTTTTATGGGCATCATGTATCACACTGGGCAGACAGTGCAGCTCAGTATGACTGTATTTTAAATGAAAGTAGGTTTAAACAGCTCATATTTAATATACCTGGGTTTAATTTTTAATACTAACATTTTTATTCATTTGGTAATAATTTCCTCGCTTTTTCTATGAATTAAGGAATTGCTCAGACCTTATAGGAATGAAGTGTTCAGAGTGCTAAGTAAATGCACACGTGCAACACAAAGCAAGAAAAGGGGTTTCATTTGAGCTGCACTGCACTGGTCCAAAATTAAAAAGTGTGTTTTCCTCTACTGTACTGTCAGAAAATCCTCCCCTAGCTGTATGTACTGGACATCCTCAGCACTGATATCTGCACCTTGTTGAAAAACACATAATCTAAAACAGTCCTAAGCAATGCCATATACCACACGAGTAAAGGATAAAATTGCAGTGAATGAAGCAAGGACACACAAGAAACATAAGGCAGTGTTTGCTTAGGACATGAGGTAGCATTCCGGAAGAACCAAACTTTTAGTCTCAGTCTGAAATATTCCTCATTCTACAATTAAATCTGCAGCGGTTTTCCCTACATTATACTAAGTATGGGGTTGAAACAATCCAACTAGTAATTGGTAAGGGCCTGATCCTGCCTCCACTGAACTACTTGCCCAGGCTTCTCCTGACCACTACGGAACAGGACATGGTATCCATAAAGCAAGACCTACAAAACGTCCACAACTCACAATCACAACTGCTGCGGGCCCAACCCTGCAAACATTTCTACAGGGCCAGTGGTTTCAGCGGAGTCCAACTAGCTCCCTCGAAACACACTGCCCTCACCACAGTGAGAGTTTCAGCACATAATCCCTACTCCTAAATGTCCGAAGAACAACCACTTTTGTTCCTCACATTAGTTGTCAGACAACAATGCCACCAATTCTGTAAAAAACAGTAATCAGAAACATTACGCTTTGTAAATCTACGTAAGCAAATATCTGAGGGAACAGATTTAAATTAAATTATATAATCAATTACAAGCACGACCAAGAAAGCTTATATGTCATTAAATCAGACACTGATGCTCGTAATGTTATTAATTAATGTTACTGTCATTTAGAACTAGAAAAATGCACATTTTCGTATTTATTTGTTAATAGAAAATAATTCCCACCGACATGATGAGGAATAAGATATTATAATATTTCCTGATCACACTAGAACTGCACTCTCTGAATGCCAAAACCTGAATGTCTACCCACAGTACATACACAATATAAGGCAAATGTATAAAGGGCTTCAACTGGAATTTTAGCTAGTTTTGCCTACTTGGCACAATCTTTTTTTTTTTTTTTTTTTTTTATGCACTGGGATGAAAATAGGAATTTGAAGGAGGGTTAAACACGACTTTCTGCTAATTGATACAGTGTTAATGTTTCCTCCTAGTCGCCAAGCTCCCTATGGCCCGCATTGTATGTTTTTTGCCTTAAAATCACCATACCTGTATCTTTTGTTATCCACTGGCACAATATCCATAGCAATATAATACTGCTGATGTGGGTCTAAACCTGAGATCTTCACTCTCATTGCGGGAAACATCCGCCTGAACATGGAAAGAGAGAGGTCATTTTTAATATGAAACAGACTCAGGAATGATTGTTTAGGAAAAGTAACCAGTTCGTGGGATTTTTCTCGTTCTTCCTTTTAACCTACAGAGTCCTTTTGGACGATTATAGTTACATAGCCATGAAATGGCCCATTCGATATGTCATAACAGATTTCTAAAGTGCATTTACTCGAACAATGCTTCGTATGTTTTGGGATACGCTTTGGGAGTACAGCTATTACCACATCATTTCAACTTTATTGTTAGACAGTAAATCATTTGGTTTTGAGACTTTACTTTAGCAGTACACGCATTTTAAAGCCGTTTGAGATATTAGCTAGAAATATTATTCTGGAGATGTGCAAACACCACCTCCACCCAGCAAGACCAGTACTTATAGAATCGCAAATTGCCACTGCAGTTCCAGCTTACAATAGCAAATGGTGTATCGGTTCTGTACTAGCAAATTAGAAAGCTAAAACCACGGTGATACAATTATCACACCGCAAGGATGCAGTTATAAAAGCCAGCGTGCCGTGCTGTAAATCAACAATATGGTCTTTATTGAGACGGGACTTCCTGTCTGCAGCTTACTAAAGGTGAAGTGCAAGAGCTACTCTGTCTTTGAAAGGTATAGTAAAACTTCTTTATTGAAAGCAGAAACGAATCTACGAGGTAATTTAAAAAAAAAATAGTTCACGGTGTACATCGTTCTGTGAAGAAAATGGAGTAATTAACTGATGCAGTGGTTTTAACATAAAAACGCATTTTGAAGCTCACGCTTGGTATGCCTTTTAAAAATAAAGTTCATTCTTGAAGCCAAAAAAAAAAAAAGTCCTAGTGACGATCTGACTGCAAGTTAATGAAAGGTACTTTTCGTATTTTATAAACCTGAAAGCCATTCCAGTTTATTCAGTATCTGCTGCTGTTGTAAAATATATATATATAAATCAATTAAAGTCGTTATTGGAAAGAAAAATCCTATCTCCGTTATTTCTGAATAAGCAGGAGGGTAAACCTGACTGCGGTTAACTAGTTTTTGCTGTTTTTTCAGTGCACCTGTAAGATAAAACAGAAATTCCCCGACTAGACTCTCGTAAGACAAATGTTGCTTTGTGCTGTTTAAGAGAGCTTTTCAATCATTAATAAAGCCTCTCTGAAAATGTAGAAGGTAGCATATGGATTCAATAAAATATGTTTTTGTAATTTCTAATAAGTTCAGATACTTTTATACTACGCAGGTTTTTACCATGTGTATCCACTGGAAAGGGGAAAAGTTTCCCCTCAGAAGGACACAGCGCTCCCAGATCTCACCCTAATGAACAGGAAACCCGAAACGCCACATGTGCCCGTGCCCACCTAAAATTATCGCCATCTACCTGCCTCGTAAATCTGGGGGGTTTCCCCCGGTTTTTTACCCGCTTTGATGTGCCCGCCCGCCCCGGGCTCTGCCCGCCGCCCCTCGACCCGCCGAGCCCGGGCCAGAGCCCCGGAGCGGCCCCGCGCGCGCCCATTACCTTCCCGCCTTGGTGATGATCATCTCGGTGCCGATTTCGTGGAAGCGCTTCCAGAGTTCGGCGCCCTGCAGGTCCACCCGCGGCGCCTGCGGCGTGGGCAGCGGCGAGCCGGGCCTCGAACCCTTGGGGGAGCCGCCGGGGGAAGCGATCGGGGAGGCCGCCAGGAAGGTCTCCTCGCAGCCGCCTGCGGAGAGAACGGAGGAAGCCAGGGCGGCCGGGGGAGCGCGGACCTCCCCACCGGGGGTTCTCCTTCAGCTCCAGCCGGGTCCCGGCGCCGGGCCTGGGTTTGGGCCGTGGCCTTGCGACGGGGCGACCCGTGTCCCCATCGGTCGCGCTGGGGCGTCCGGGCGGCGAGAGGGGCGCCGAGGAGTCGGGCTCGGCTCCCCGACGCGGAGCCCGGAGACGAGCAGCCCTCAACGCCGGGCCGGGCGGCAGCGTGTTTGCGCTGTGTGACCAGCGGCACATTTCGTTTGGAGACGTTTAGCGTGACCGGCGCCGGCCTCAGCGTGAAAATGCACTCGCGTCCATATACAGTAAATGTACAGACACATATATATGTATATGCTGTGTGTATATGCATATGTGCACACATAGTTACATATACACTTCCAGCATATACATATGTATTGTATAAGCGCTTTTTCCCCTTTTCGGAAACAAACACCCAGCTGTTGCCCCACCGAAAACGCCGCCGGCCGGGGCCCGGTCCGCCGTCCCGGGGAGCGCTGCCGGTTTTAGCCCGCAGTGCCGGCAGCGGGGGCTGCCCGTGCATTGTGGAAAGACAGAAGGAATAACGGAGAAATAGAATGCCGGCTGCGGCGGGGGAAAGGGGGAGCCGGAGCCCTGCCGGAGCAGCGGGCCTCCCGCCCGACAGTTAAGGCGCGGGCAGCGACGCGGCGGGTCGCGGGGCGGCACTCACCGGCCGGGGCGCGGGCGGCGCAGCCCAGCTCCATGTCGCCGCAGGTCCTGCCGGCGGTGGCGGCAGCAGGGGAGCTCTTGGCGCAACAGCCGTTGCCCGCTTCGTCCTCCGCCGCCTCGTCCTCGCCGCCCAGCTTCCGCCGCTTGGGTTGCCGCGGCGGCGGCGGCTGTTGCTGCTGCTGTTGCTGCTTCTCGGCCCCGATGAGCGCCTCCACGGAGAAGGCGTGAGCCTTGAGGCTCATGGTGGTGCCGGGCGAGGACCTCCGCTTGTCGGCCATGCCCGCCCCCCTACAGCCCGCGCATCCAGGCGCGCCGCGGCCGCCGGCACCGGCACCCACGCACGGCCCGCCGAGCCGACCGCCCTCCCGTCCTCCCGACCGCGCAGGCAAGGGGCTGGGGCTTTTCCTCGCCTTTCTTTTTAAATCCGAGTTATCAGCCAAGTTTTGGTTGGTTTTTTTTTTTTTTTTTGGTGGGGGGTGTTTGTTGGTTGTTTTTTTTTTTTTTAGGAGGAAAAAAAAAATCTATTCCTTTCTGCAGATGCGCTCCTTCTCTTCCCCTCCTCCTTCTCCTCCTCCACGTTCTGCCCCGTCTGATGGGCCAGGCAGGACTGACATGGGTAACAAACGCTCTGCGGACACAAATTAGGGCTTGTAATTGAAATTTGTTGCCTTGATCTGTCAGCACTTCCAGGCAGGAGACCGGTGGGAAGAACTTGCTCATTAGTGTCACTGCGGCGGCGGCGGCAGGGCGGAGCCTCGGGGCGGGGGCTGCCACGGCTCGGCCGCCCGCAGCCCAATCAGCACCGCTCCGGACCCACCGCCCCGGCCGCCGCCACGGCCCTGGCCCCGCCGCCCTACCAGGGGGCCCCCGCCGCGGCTGCCGGGATCGGGGAGACCCGCCCCGCCGTCCCGCGCCCGCCCCCGGCCCCTCCGCGCCTAGACCGAAACAGCGCCGCACCCCAGAGCCAGCGGCAGATGAACCCCGCAATAAACGTTAATGAGACTCCCACCCCCTTCGCATCTCCCCCCGCGGGGAGCAGGCTGGCCGAGAGCCCCAGTTCCCTCCGAAACGCAGGGGGGACGGGGGGGCCCTCCCGGGGCGCTGAGTTTCGCTCGGGAAAACCGTTCGGACTTCAAAACCATGACGTTGTGCTTTTTCTTGCTGTTAGGGATTAGTAATTATTAGTATTATTCGGCTGATGGACTCAGAGATTCATCGTGTTGTTATTCAAACACTGGCTGCAGAGAGGTTTCAGCATCCGTAGCCCCCTGTAAACCCGACCCATTAAGCACTGAAGCTGCAATAAAAAGAGAATTAAACTGAACCTTGTATGGACATGGATGCATCCAGCCGCAGCAACTTTAATAATAATCATGTTCAGGTGCATAAAATAGTTACGGGGTAAATCCTTTCGCATCTTGCCAGTGAGTAAAACTATTAAAAGTTACAGATTTGGAAGCAGATATCCTTTATTTGCATGCCCAGGGAAATGAAAAGCTATTGAGATTTTTGTTGTGTTTTCTTTCTTTTTTTACTCTTCTTGTTGGGAGATTTTTTTTTTCGCAGAACTAAATAGATTGATATGCTCCGTTGAGGGAAATGGAATAGAAACCCTCTTTCTGTAAATAATCATGGGGCAAATCTCACGGTTTCAGGGAATGGGATCTCGGCTTCATTTCTCTGTTTTGGGCAACAGAGAGAGACGAACTTGTAGTGTGATTCATCTCTGTCACAGTTTCGGAGGTCCTGTTCTGGTCGTCGAGTGGCACAGCTGAGATTTCTGATCGTAATCTAGAAAGGAAATAGCTGCCATTTAGGAGACGTAACCGTCTCTACTATAGCATTTTACTTATCCTTAAAATGCAAATTTATCCCGAATTTTTATGGCTACTTCGTCAGAAGGTCTGAGGAAGGACTGTATAATAAATATACCCTAGAGACAAATCATCCGTTCAAATAAGGTTATCAGCATTCAAATTGTAGTAGTGCTTTCCGGACGTGAAAATACAGGTATGTGACAGATAGATAATGCATTAAATTTAAAAAAAAAAAAAAGAAAAAAAGAAAAACAAACACGAAACCGTCTCACGAGCACTAGACTTTGCACATTGGGAAAAAAATCGCAATTTGTCTAAGAAAAATTCACCACTACAGGAAAAAAAAAAAATATTCCCCTGCAGTGGCTGTCGCTGTGAATCGATAGGAGAGCAGAAAATGCCTAATGCCTCTCACCGACGAACAGTGCTGTGGAGTTAGTTTATCTTTACATTAAATCTGGGACATATTAACTGTACCGTGGTCTAAAGTCTGTCTGCTCTGCCTATTCCAGTCGTGATTGAATCTGAAGGAAATCAGATGTGCGAGAGTGCTCGAAACGTGCTAAGCTGGAGGATCTTGCAAGAATTTAAACGCCATCGCGGTGGGGATGAGATCGATGGGGAGAGGAAGGAAGGAAGGAAATAGATGTTATCTGTCTGAGGGCGCTCCGGCAGCCTCTCCACCCGCCCATCTCCGACGGCACCTTCCGCGGCCTCGCTTCGCGCTCCCTTCGCCCGCGGCCGCCGGGCCACCCGCTCCACCGCCATCGGCGGGGCCCGGGGGAGCAGGTACTGAACCCCACCGCGGGTGCCCAGGGTTGAGGGCGCGGAGGAGGGCGGGAAGAGAAGAGTGCGCTCCGCGGCGGCGGGGCCCGGAGTGCGAGCGGCGGGGGGCGCGGGGGCTTTAGGCCGAGGCTGCGCTTCTGGCGGAGCGTGGCACGGGCGGGGAGAGCGGGGTTGGACCCGAGTGACCGCCGGGACCTGCCGGGGGGCGAACACCTCCCCCTCCGTCCCCGGGCTCTCCGCGGCGCAGCACCGGAGTAGCGCAGCTCCGGCGCACGGGCGAGGAGGGAGCCGGAGCGACGGGGTGCCGCGGGAGTCCCGGAGAAGCCTCTGAGCACAGGGTTGCTGGTCCTGCCCAATTTTTGTTCCTTTCCATCCCCCTAGAGCCAACCAACCCGCTTTTCCGCGGAGGAGCCCCTGACCCCTTGCTCTGCACCGCTCCGCACCGCGGGGTGCGCCCAGCTTGCCCGTCCTACGACAGATGGACGAATCGCTCGGATTATATTGTTCCGGGAGGGTGGGTGCTTCTTGTTGTTGTTGATTTTTTTTCTTTTTGCCTTGCCACATTTCTGTAGGTTGATATGTGGCATGTTGTTTTCATTCATTGCCTTTTTAAAATAAATGGGTGGAATTAAATTTATCGAACAACCTGTGATCCATATGTCTGTCCGATTAATTTTTTTATGGGATGATGAAAGAGAGAAGCAGCTCTCTATATAGTCATCTGCTAAAGGAATAACATGTATATTCAAAACACCTTTCTGGGGTTACTTTTATTTCCGGACGTTAAAATGCAGTCCGGGTTTTTAGGCAGTTGGGTGAGGCGCTACTTATTTGATGTAGGAGAATTGCATATTTACACTTCCTGAAAAAAAAAAATAGTAATTAAAAAAAAAAAAAAAGGCTTAAACTTTTTTCCACCAGAAAGGTATTTTCATTCGCTGCCTTCGAAAATCTCTAGTGACATTTAGGGGATGGTTATGACCGTATTTTGCCATCCACAGTGTGATTTCCGCAAATGTTTTCGAACGTTAAAGCCGAGTGCCATCAGAAAGTAAAATATCTACAGCGTCCTTTTCTCCTTAAAGACACGATTTTCTGTAACTTCCCAGCAGGGGACCATAGGAACGGTCACCAATGAAAACATCTTTATATCATTATACGCTTTTTCCCCCAGTGAGCCAAATCGCTTCACCCTAAAGAGGCACGGCGCATAAAACTGACAGCAGGTAGTTGACGGCGACTGGTCAGTGAAACATGACCAATTAAAGAAAAATTATAGACGCCGATGAGAAAATCGCATGCAAACTGTTTCTGTGCATCCCAATTGCACCTTCACCGCTGTCTCTCTTCCTTGCTCTCCTCCTTTGGGGCTGAGTGGGGGGACTGGGTGGTCTCGGGGACGAATTAGCACTTCCAATTTTCCTACAACAGGGTGCAAGCCCGGAGCGACTCTCCCCAAGAAGGAGATCACCTTCAAAACAGGCTTGAGAGAAGGTTAAACACGGCTTGAATTTAAAAGGCGCAGGGAAGTCCCACTCAGCCCCCCTGGCCACGGCGCGGTATTACAGTCTGCTAGTCCCGCTCTGCCGGGGACCCTCTGGCCAGGCTGTTCACTCCGCTTCCAAGCGGGCTTCAGCCCGGCGGAGAAGGTGGCATCAGGGAGCGGGCCAGAGCGGCAGGAGGGCTCTCCTTCCCTTTCCGATGAGAGAGATCCGGACCCTGCCCCCGCTTGCGTGCGTCGCCTTCCGCGAACGCGGACCGAGCGCAGTTCACAGCGAGGGGCGCGGGCCTGGCCGCGACTCGCCCCGCGCCTCGCCGGGCCCAGGCCCGCTGAGCCCCGACGAGGCCGGACTCGGTCCCCGGTACTCGTCCCGGGCCCTGTTCCGACCATACCGCCCCGTACATCCGCCCGACGGCTTAGTTCCAGGGCCGGGCTGAGCCGGGAGGAAGTGGGACCGGCTTCTCAGACACCTGAGACTCCTCGGGCTCGAACCTGACTGGTGGCTCCCCAAACAAGGGCACAGTGAAGCCGACCCGGCCCCAGCCTCCAGGAACAGGCTGCATGCAGCATCCCATTCGATGCTCTTAGCTCAGGAGCCGAGGAATGGGAAGCGGGCCGGGGAGGTGAGGGAAAACCTGGCGCCCTCACGGCTTACTGAGCTGGGTGTTGCCTGAGGTGACCCAGGACTAACACGAACCGCGGGGAGCTTCACTGCGGGTGTCACCAGTCGCCCGGAAGCAAGGTCTAACTTGTCAGGAGCGCGGCCGCGGCGGCACGACGGCGGCCCTCAAACAGACGCCGTTAGTGGTGTTAGAGGAGGGCTTATCGGTGCGACGTGGCACGTTTTGTTCCCGTTTCAGCACCGTGGCGCACTGCGCCGGGGCGACAGCTCACCGAGGAGGCGAACGGGTCGGGACCAGTCAACCGAGCCCACCGGTGGGGCGCCCGGGCCGCCCGCAGGCGCGCGTCTTCCCCCGCGCGGCGATCGCCGGACTTTCTGCGCTCACTCCACAGAGCCCCTCGACCCGGTCGTCCTTACCGACCGGTGCCCCCGCAGCCTCAGGTCTCGTTTTAAAACAGCGGGAAAAAGAATATTCGCTCCCCCGCGGGGGAATACGAATAAGATCAGCGTACAGAAGTCAGTGCGCTGCCAACCGACCGGCTTTTAGGCGGGTGAAAATGCTGAGGAATAGCACTAAAGAGTTGAAAACACAGTTTAAAAGACACTTTTGTAAAAATTATAAATATTCTGGTGATTGCGTTTTATAGTGCTTGAATTACTACCTTAATTTGGAATTACAGAGCCACGAGTATACATCGTTTTTAAGGAAATCTCCGGTCTTTAATATGACGCTCCCACTTACAGTTACTGTTCGTTTCAGACAAACGATTTTTAAAAATAGACTTTTCATTACTCCAGTCACAAAACAAACGTTTGCAAACGCTGAATGAGGGTTGAAGAAACCTCTGGCTTTATTTTTTTATTGCTTTCCTATAAATTTAACTCATATTTTCACTATTGTCTCATGAAGAATATGAAAACATGTATGGAATTAAATTAGGTAGCCCTAAATCACTATAGTTTAGGGTGGAATCACTAATTGGAAATATTTATGTTTGCAAGGCTAAGATTTCAGCAGCAAAAAGATACGGTATATCCCCGTTTTATAATAACGTCGATCTACGGGAACATTTATATCATACCATTGTAAGAAATGATGTGTAGTTCAACAACATTTTTTAAGCAAGACTTGTGTCTTTTTATGGTAACCCTCGCTCTTTCGTCAGGACTAGTTCTCATATTACATGAAATGTACTTTAAGAAGTACTACCTGCTCCAGCTGTCCAGGAAAAACTGAATTATGGAACTAGGAAACATATGGTAGTTGCATATTGCACGAGTAAGGTACATATGAAAGTTATAAATTTCTTTTTTAAGTAACCATTGTAAACGCATTTTTATAGGTTTCACAGTATGTATTACATTTGTAATTTTAATTTTTGCAATATACCTTTTTAAAGATACCTATGTTTTCTGTTCTCCAGAGAAGGAAATGCAAGGAGACGTTTATGCCAAAAAAAAAAAAAAAAAAAATTGCTGCCAGCAGAACAAACAAGCAAGGTAAATAAACGGGGAAGCGGAACTTCCTCACAATGGAAAGGACACTATGCCATCTATTGGCAAAGCAGTTATTTACAAAGCCAAGGGTACCCAAGCGAGTATTTTCCGTTCTTTGAATACTGCGTAGCAAAGTGTTGCAGTCATAGTTTTGGTATATTGCAAACAAATGAATAAAGAGGTTTTTCATGGAGGTCCGGGAAAAAAAAAAAAAAAAAAAGAAAAAAAAAGAAAAAAAAGGGGGCAAAGACAGTGAATTTATACCTCACAAATTAGGTCATTAACTCACAAGGGGATTTTGCAGCTAATTGCAAACTCCCTTCTTGGAGAGCCCGAGTGGGAGAGGTTTAGCGTTTTCGATTGTTTTATTACTGAACCGTGTCAAAAAAGGATTTCTTTTTCCTTTAAACGCAAGGTTACTTAAGGACTTTACGGTCACAAAACAACCCAACAGGCTGTTTTAGAAGCCGACCTTACAGTCTCTACTTAGTTAAGATTTCCTCTGGACATTACGCGAGTCTGACTGCAGGATCGCCCCCCACCCTTTCCCTTCTTTTTCCATGCCTCGCAGAGCTATCCCGAAACACGACTCTGATCTGCAAGGCGGTGTAAGGCTTCCCTGGAAAGGCAGCAGCGAGGGGGCCCGCAGGCCGGCTGCGGCGGGGCCGGCTGGGGCAGGGGGTGCGCGGCTCCGCAACCAGCCCCGACCGGCCGCCGCCGGGTCTCGCAAAAGGCGCTGGTTCTCAGCGGTGGAAAAAGTTCATCCCGCAGGAGAGAGCTGCTAATGCTTTTCCCCTTTCCAGAGAGGGGAAGGAAAAGATGATATTTCCCCATCAACTATAAATAAACCGAAATAATTGAACAGACGTGAAGGGAGTAGTCAGTTTTTCCCGTTGCAAGCGCAGATAGACGTGAAGGGAGTAGTCAGTTTTTCCCGTTGCAAGCGCAGATCGATTTCTGAACGAAAGTCCCTGCTTCTCCGCCTTGAACTGTTTTTTTTTTTTTTTTTCTTCCTGCGACTCTCACTTGCTGAGGGATTGGCTTTTTCCCTGCCATGACTAGCTCGGTGCTGCTCAGTGGGAAACACGAAAGCCTTTTGGTTTAGCTTTCAACGTTGTAATCTCCCTTTCGCTGTCCCGCGGAAGGCGACTCTGCGTTTCTTTCCTAGATGCGTGCGTTGGGGCGGGGGAGAAATTCCTGGGAGCACCTGTATTTCTCGGCTCGAAAGGTTAATCTTTACCCACACAGGAAAATTAAAGAAAAAAATAAATAAAATCCCTAAAGAGACCCCCAAACCAGTTCCCTCCGTCTAAAACCAGACCCCAGAGGACAGGAAAATATAAAATCCAGACCCTACATTCATACGCTTTTACTACTCTTCTCGGTGTGAACGTGTGAGTAGATGGTGTTTTACAAAGTTGTCTGAATTTCTTGAAAGGCCGTTCCCGTGTTTATATGCGAGGGGAATTGAAATGTCTCGCTGACTGAAATGTACCTTCGCCGATTGGTTTTTACCCCAGCAGCTGATGCGGGTCTGGGAGCCCGAAGGCTTCGCCTCGGAGCCTCACGCCTGGATTTTCGGATCAGCCCCGCACGTCCCTCTTTCGCGGAGAAGCCCAAACCCACGCACCTGGGATCACAGGCCCTGAATTTCGCCTTTTTTTTTTTTTTTTTTTCCTTTCTTTCTTTTTCCCCGCAGACACCCCTGAAGCCCGAGCGAGACGCTGGCTGGCGGCGGTGCCCCAAGCCGGCCGAGGTGATGAGGCTTCGCGCACCCCGGAATGTCGCCGGGACTCTTCGCAGTCCCGCGTCTGTGCCGGGGCATCAACATCACCCGCAGCCGCACTCCCTCTGCTCCACCTGCCCGCTTTGGGGGGAACTTGGTGTGGGAACGGGGCCGTCACGCCATGACGCCCGGTCAGGAGACCCCGGCGGCGGCGGACGAGTGGGTTTGCGAAGAGCCGTCAGAGAAAAAGGCAGGCAGGCAGGCTTTACGGGTAGAAAGGCATTTATCGAGGATAAAGCTGAACTCCATCTGGGCAGATATTTCTGAAGAAACCATCAGAGGCTTCTCTACCACGCAGCCCCCGCACACCGGCCCTGGCTGTCGCCCGCCGCAGCATGGGCGCCGGCCGAGCCTCTTAACATGGCCCGGTTCCCCCCATCACCTGAAAGAAGGGATTTAGTTCGTCAAAATTAAATTCCTCTGCAATCAGCCAGACCAAAATACTTTCAGACTAACATCCAGGAGATCATTTCCCCCGAGTTCCCTATCAAGTGTTGCGTACATAATATATCTTTTAAATATATTGCTTTTTCGATGTGCTGAAAGGGAAGCAGTTATTAAAAACTGTGCGAGCACTCTGCTTGTAATTACCCGGGAGCGGGGCGAGGGCGAGGCACTTGTGGAGACTCCAGCTACGTGTCGCAAAGCGGGGCTTCAAAGTCACTCTCCTCTAAGGTTTGCGTGTGTAAAGCCCGTCGGCGCCTGTTTAAAAATAAACAAATGCATGTGTGTGTGTACATAGACATATACATAATAATACAAATCTATATGTATGTATAAACATACATGCACGCACACACATATATCCATTAAAGTCTTCCCATTAACTATATAGGCACGCCCTGCGGTCAGGATTCTTTCACTCGTTGATTTCTGTAGATGAATGCAATCCTTTCCTTTGTTGTTATTGTTTGTTTGTTTTGTGTTTTTGTTTGTTTGTTTTGTTGTATTTCCCCCTCCCTTACTCTCCCCCTGTCCCTCCTTTTTTTTTTTTTTTTAAATAATTTTATTTCTCTCTCTTTCTCTTTTTTTAAGTGGAAAGTGCACAGTAAGTGTGAAGTATACATCATCACCCGAGGAATTTGTCTTGAAAAGTTCTCTCAGCCCCCTGGTGTCCAAAGACTGAAGGATGGTTATTGATTATTGCACTAGATCAGAGCCCGCATTAAACGCCAGGGAAAAGAAACAGACCGCCTGGGAGGGTCCGGCTCCCGCTCCCGGTTCCTCTCGGCTCCCCGCTGCCGCCGCTGTCGGGGCTCCGCAGGTCCGCACCACTCCCCGGCGCAGCGCTGTGCTGCGCACCCGCGGATGGCGGGACAAGCCGCCCGAAACCGTGCAGCGAAACGGCTTAGAGCCCGGCGGGTCGGCGCCGCGCCCGACTACGCTCCCGCGCAGCCGCCACGGTCCGGTGGGCAAGGTGGGGGGCTTTGTTGTCCCCAGCCCCTCTCCCACCGTTTTCTTTCGTCCTGGTCCGGCACCAAAGCGCCCGGTGCGTCCTGCCACAGTGCCTGCGTTGTACAGTCGGTGCACAGGTTGGGAATACCTGTGCGGGACAGACTGCAGAAACAGACCTTACACATATGTGTAAGTGCATACACACAAATACACACACAGGCGTACACAAGACTTCAGCTGGGCAGGAGGGGCCGTGTATTTAGACCGACGAGCTCTTGGGTAAGCTTACCAGTTCTCACCACGCTCATGCATCCCTAAATACATCACTTGATCCGTGAAAGACGTCACTAAAGGGGCAGCAGGGGTGGGATGGGGGCTGAGACACCCCTGTCAACAGGACAAAGCAGTAACCGCAGTGCCAGGACATGGTGCAGCACAAGGTGAATTCTTCGGTTAGCATCTGTCCCAAGTACCCCAGTCCCATGGATGGGGGGGGTACACGGCGTCCCTACCCCCCTGCCTGATCATGACTGTGTGACTACGGCTGCGGTTCTCCTGAGGGTGCACATACCCGTGGTCTTCACCACCAGAATCAGCGATGTTATAGGCACACGTTTCCCTACATGCCTTGGGAAGTGGGGGTGGGCATTAGCTAGTAACTGTCAGCTCTCTGGGTCCGTTGCTTCTTCGGCCAGTGTAAAACAGAGAGAGCATATTTTGCCCTTACAAACTTGACCAGCAGTGAGAGAAGACAATGCTGAGCTTGCTCCCTTCACCTGGGGAACGATAGTGCTGCTTAGGAAGGGGTGGAGGGCAAATAAAAGAGAGATTTTGGAAGGCTCTGTGATCTCAGGCTTTAATTTATAGCATTTTTTGTTTTGTATATAAAGAGAAGATAGAGCGTGGAAAACTTCAAAATGCATTTTAAATTTTATTATTTTTCCTTTGAGCTGCATACACTTGAACTCATGATAGCTGAGATGGTTTGCTTTATGAGTAAGAACATCAACTACCCTATTGTGTCCTGTCACAGTATCCTGGTATTCCTACATCCTCTCCAAGGTCCACTTTCAGACTTCGAGGAATGTGATCTGGGAATTAGGTTTTGGACCATTTGTTTCCATTTCGCAAATGCAAAGATGCTACAGTGAAACACACAGTGGTTTCTATTTCTTCCTCTCCATAGGCATGTTTAACTCCCATTGACACTGATGTGAGTTATGCACATGTCTAAAGAGGAGAAGGGAGTCTTAGATCTTTTTCTCATCGTTTACATGAGATCAAAGGAAATCAAATAGAGTTAATGAAGGACCAGATGGTGCTTTATTTGTGCTCTGGAAGACAGTACAAGAGAATGGGAAGGAATATTTGTAGTTTAACCTGGCAAAGAGGAGGAAAACCTAATATCTCATTTAGTGGGCACTGAAACAAGTATGCCATATCTTCAGAAGCGGGAAAGTTTTGATTGCTTTCTCTCCCTCAGTAGATTTTGGATGCAGAGCTAGAGTTGCTTTTGGAAGTTGTTGATTGAAGGGATTCCAGACTCTGAAATCATTCACATTTTGTCTTTTTTTGAAACACAAATTTATTTGGACCCAGTCAATTCTTTAGTTTTTTTCTTTTAAGCCGTAGGACATGGCCGCTCCTGTAGTCCATGGAAAATATGTAATCTAAGCTGCTACGGGGAGGCAGGGCTGTAGAGGCAGGAGAGCCTTTGATTTGGATCCTCACTGTGAGCGAGAGTTTGGCAAGAGAGGCACAGGATGCAGTAAACTTTACCAACTGTGCACACAGAGCGACTCATATCCCAAAGGATGCAGACAGGCTTGGGACCATCCTGTCCTGTGCCTCTGTGCCAGTTCTGAGCCCTTTTTCCCCCGACTGCCAGGCTTTGGCAGCTCCAGCTGCACCCAGGATATTCAGAGGGGAGACTGTAGCCCTGGGCATAGCTAATGACAAGTTACTTTTACCCTCACTTCTGGCAGGATTATCTGAAAAGAGGCAAAAATATTTGTTTCTCTGTAGACCTTACAGTGATCCTGCCAGGCTCTTTCTGTTATAGTGTACCTAAAAGCATCCTACTTGGGAATTAATAGGGCAAAATGGAGCAGTTTTTGTGGAGGATTATGCCTGCCCGTGCTGATCTTGCAGGGATGAGTCTGTGGGGGCAGTAGAGGACATCTTATTGCTGGTCCTGTGTGTATTCCATTAGTGTTTTAATGCATGACACGCTTATTTGAGGGTGACTTAGCACCAGGCCTTAGATTTCCCAATAGCTGGATGTCATGTGTTGGCCTTGTGTGATATGGTAATGCTAGTTGACAAAAAAGTCGCTTTAGGGGTGTTCCTCAAGGCTCCCTTTGTTGACAAAGTAGCTCTCTGGATTTGGGAGGCTTTGCAGTTGAGCTGAAGGCCTGGAGGCTTTCCTGTTTTAAAAGCAATGAGAAGAGATGCAACTAACATCTGTATGTTTGTTTAAAGATGCAATAAATTGTTTGTGTTTATGATTTCTTTTCAGAAAATTGTATCAGGAGTACTTTAATAGCCACATCTACTCTTTGCCCCCTGGTACAAACCTAACATTACAGCTCAGCTGACATTATTTCCACCTGCTTTAAATGTGTTCATGTGCCTCTAATCCTGTGTGCAGCTTCACATTTGTACCCATTTCCTGTATTTTATAGGCACATGTGGTATGTCGAGGTTTGGAAATGTAAGCGCTCATTTTGTTCTGCTTGTTTTTTACCATTCATTTTCCCTGGCTGTACTCCTTGTTAAAAAATAAAACCAAAACCAACAAAACAAACAAGCAAACAAAAAAGCAACCAAACCAAACCAACAACAACAACAAAAAAACCCCAAAAAACCAAACTTTTTTTTCCCCCTGGTTAGGTTTAAGAAAAACCTTGAGAACTTTCTTGCTCTTTTATATATCTAGCGCTTTTATTGAGTGAGTGTGCAGTAATTTGGTGGGTTTACTAAGTAACTTGACAGTTAATGGGATACATCTGCAGTAGATTCCAAAATAACAGGCTGCTTAGAAATACAGAAAATATAGCATTCTCACTCCTTTCTGTTCTTTTGAAAAATTTCTATCTGTTTTAGCTCAACTTCCGTTGAGCTTCCATTAAAGATTCATATAATAAAACTCATTGGAGCCAACCCTTCCAAAACTGCTATTATGTTAGAAAAGTATTATGGATTTTAATCTAAAGGATTTAAGAAACTACATAAAAAACACACAAAACCATACATACACCTGGAACTACACAGTGGCGTTACGAGATTTGAGAACATAAAAGAAACCTCAACCACAGAAGAAAGAGCCCAGACTTCATTTTCCACAGATAAATTGGCTGCCTTGCATGAGTGACCCATAGTCATGTTACTCCTATGAGAAGGAAAATAATAGCAACATCAACAATCTTTTGGCTGATGTACCATGACCCAGAAGGGTTGGGAACCCTTTGGTGTTAGGGGATGGAAATCTCTAAGAGGAAAACCCAAATCAGCAGTCCTGTATCCCTGAAGAAATTTCTTAGTTTCTTAAACTGACTTCTTTACAGCACAACAGCCAAGAGCTACTCCACTCTTTACATTAAGGTTGATTTTTTGGGCTAGCCCCCACTAGAGGGAAACCCATGGTAGTGTGAATCCATGGGAATGCACAAGATGGGGAAGGAAAAACAACATTCGTGCTGCAGATGCAGAGCCTGAGTGGATGTATCTAGTGGCCTGCAGTTCCTGAGTGAAAAAAAATAAAGAAAAAGTCAGTTGATCTAATAACTCCACTGCAGCCCAATTCACTTTCTTTTACCAAATTTTAAATGGCCTCAGATAGGTATTTCATGGTGACCAAGACAAATGTTTTCAGCAAGCAGATGACATGTCACAATGCCCTTTGTGACACCATTGTGTTTAGCCTTGCAACATATGGGTCACTTTTCACTGATTGGGGTCAGAAAGTTGGTATTGGGAAGACCTTCATCAGATCCTTTCTCCAATTTGTGAACAAACTCCTTGTACTTCCTTGCCAAATATAGTTTAAAGCCCTAACATGCATCTGTTTATTCATTAGAATGAACGGAAGGGTAGATACATGGTGTTAATGTTCATGTTTCAATTTAGAAATTCATTTATGTTGTCTCACTTAAAAATATTCTCCTCAGAGAAAAAATGAGCCCAAAGCTGATTTATCAGGTTTAAATTTAAGAAAACTATATTGTCAGAATAACCACACATTCCTTTTTGCACCACTTTTGAAATCTGTTTCCTATTACCATCTCTGCATCAGACAAATACAACCAAGTTATTTACAGGCTGTGAAAGATACTAAATCTTTTCAGAGTAATATTACATTGGATCACAAATTCTCACTTTTAATAATAATTGACAACAAACTAAAGCAAAGGATATTCACAATTAGTAACAACAACAACACATAACGCTCTCCCAGTGCCTTGTATCTTCAAGAGCCTGCGCAGGCATAAGCTGTTGAAGTCTTATTAACATTTACTTTGGAAGGATGTTAAATATTGTTATCTCCTTTTTAAAGATGGTGAAAGAGGCTCAGTAGGATTGTGACTTGCCTAAAAGCCTCAGAACAGTTTAATTGCAGAAGCAAGACCAGAACTTGCAAGCTTTTGGCTCCTTTTTGTGTGCGAGAGTGAAACATATTTTTAAAAGCATCCTGTGACTTGGGAATCCCAGTTCCAGTCCACATCAGGGCTTGAGCGGCACTGGGACAGTACAGCTCCTCAGAGGCACTTTGGGCTCCCAGCTCCCATTAACTTTGAGTGATTTTGGAGCTCTTGAAAACTCCTTTCAGTCCTTTGAGGGAAATGCACAACACCTGTGATTCATAGAAGTAGCACACGGAGGGGTAGAGCAAAGGCTAGGAGCGATGGCCAACTCCACGTGCAGCTCAGCTGCGATTCAGAAGCTGTAGGCCTGAGCACTGAGCAGGTCTTCCAGGGCTGAGGAGCGGGGGGAGCCAGCAGTGCTGCCAGCTCTTCTTGCTGACATGATTTTCTCAGGAGCGGAGCCAGGAAAGTTCTGAAGGCAGAGCTCCAGCCCTCTTATAAATTTCGGCTCTGCCTTCGGGAAGAAGACATCTTTGTCTGGCCCCTTGCACCTGGCCCTCTATCTCAAGGAAAAAGGAGCAGGTCAGGTGGATACACATCCCTGGGCTCTCTGCACCTCTCTTCCCAGCCAGCCCCAGTTGCCAGGCTGGGAACAGGGGAACGGGGAGGAGGAGGGCAGGCAGAGACCTGCCGAATCTGGTGTGGGTGGAAAGGGTCTGGCAGCAGCATTAGTTGCTGTCAGATGGAGGGATGCACCAATGCAAGGCATGCAGGTCCTCAAATAAAGCAAAGGCCATCAGGAGCCATCCACACCCTAATGTTCAAAGAGCTGCAACAGCTCTCTGTGTTGGGGCTGGGACTGGAGCAAACTGGTGAAGAATTTGTAGGGGAAGCCATATGAGGAGCAGATAAAGTCACTTGGTTTATTCAGCCTGGAGGAGACTGAGAGGAGACCTCATCACAGTCTACAACTTCCTCACAAGGGGAGGAGGAGGGGCAGGTGCCAAACTCTTCTCTCTGGTGACAAATGACAGAACATGAGAGAATGGCAGGAAGATGTGCCAGGGCAGGCTGGACATTAGGAAAAGGTCCTCCACTCAGAAGGTGATGAAGCACTGGAACAGGCTCCCCGGGAAGTTAATCACGGCCCCAAGCCCAACAGTGTGCAAGAAGCAATTGGACAATACCCTCAGACACATGGTGTGAATTTCTGAGTTGTCCTATGCAGGGACAGGAGTTGGACTTGATGATCTCTGTGGGTCCCTTCCAACTCATGACATTCTCTGATTCTGTGATTCAAACTGGGCAGCACTTACCCACCCCCATGCAGCCTTGCACCACCATGCCCACCACAACCTTTGGAGACAAGGAAGCAAAGGAGTTCAAGCTCAAAGGAGGGATCAAAGACATTCTACATACATGTAAATGTCTGGTGGTCTCTGTGTCGTGCTGTTGCCCAAATCGCTCTTTTTACTTTAGCAATACCAGGGTGCAACTAACCGTGAGCCTGGAATAAGAGTGATTAGAGTCACACAGGCAAATTTCTTCATCAGCAAGAAAGAGACTGGATGTTGCACAGACTAGGACTGGCTTCTCCAAAATACTGCTGAGAAGGGAATGAAAACCTTGGATGGGAGAGAGGATGCTGAGGCATGTACAGAGAACTGGGCAAGAGGCAGCTCTGGAGAAGGCAAAGCATCACTGCAGCCTCAGCAGAGGTGCAGCCTTCCTTTGTGGATGAGATGTCAAGCCCTGATTTTGATGTCAAGGTTTTAAACTTGATTCCTTTGCTGTCAGTTTTGGCCTTAGACAATGCTCAAAGGGATGTAGAAACCTCTTACAGTACAGTCATAAATATTTGCATCCATATTCAGAAATGTTCAGTGGCTTCCTCACATTAAAATATTTTGAGGATGTGTATGGTTAACTGAGTGCTTACTGCTGAGAAGACCTCAAGGTAATTCTGAATATGAAGGAAGAAAAAGGCCTTCCTTATGTGGGAAAAACTATCAAACCAAAGGACCAGCTCTCTAGGCCAAAACACATTAAATTCAAGGGAAACCCAACTTTCAGATGGCCTTGTGCCTATACTTGAAAATTTTATTGAATTTGGAGTAAGATTTCTCGGATGAGGGACTCACAGCATGAGATTAATTATTCATTGCAGTGATGGCAAACACAAGTAGTAAACTGGCCAGTTGGTTCTATCGGGGGTATAAAAAAATCTAGTGGAAGTGTTCAGGATAAGTAAGGTAACATCTCAGGATGGTGGAATGTGACCCCAGGGGCAGGATGGGGAAAGATTAAGGGTCTCTGAGAAAAAAAAAAAGCTTTTAAATATTCTTTTTGCTTGAATGTGCTAATGTCCCAAAGGCCTGTTCTTTACATAATTCTGTTTGCACAGGATGAAGGGGGTACCAGAGCTTTGCCAGCTTCATGTTACTCATTGCAAAATCCTTGAAAATACTGTTTAAAAATATTTATGCAGCAAAAAAAAGTTATTTCACACATTTTTAGTCAGCAGCCAGATTTTAAAATAAACCAATCTGTCCTCAGAAATAAAAAGAAGAAAAAGAAATAAAGATCCAAATTCGCAGTTGGTGTAAATTACCAGGCTTCCACTGAAGTCAATGCAGGGTTGCCAATCTAAACTAACAGAGAATCCAGTCCAGAAACCATGGACATAATTTTAAAAATCTTTGAAACAGGGTCTGTGAAACATTATGTGCCTGTAGAGTACCTTGCAGAATGGTGAAGTGTAGGGACAGCCTCCAGGTACCCCAGGACAGCCAGCAAACAGCAGCAGTAGGGCTGAAATTTTGCTTGAGGAATGTTACATACATTGACACGTAGTGTTTAGAGAGTACTGATGAACAGCATGTGTCAATGGATAATTGCTTCTCTAGCAAACTGACCGACAGTTTTCTCATGCTGACATAGTTAAATATTTAACTAAATATATTAGAGCTAATGAAATATGTATTTTTTTAATTCTTGACATAAACAAACAAACAAAGAATGAACTCCCATGTTTCTCCAGCAGATCATGTATCTAAACCATGGAAAATTTCCTTCAGACAGAATTTGTTTGGTGGGATCCCACCTGTCACCCTCTTGCTTGCCAGGCACTGTACAAATTTTGAAGGCATGTCCAAGAGCCAGAAGCTGTGAACCTGTACCTTCTCTCTCCCTTTTTGATGTGAGAGGGTGATCCCAGAACCCTAGGAGGCAGTGTAAGTTGATTATTGGCTACCCTCAGCCATCAAAAGTGTTTCTGGAAGCGCCAGAGACAGTTCGTGACTGGAATATTTCTCTTGAAAAAAGTCAATTAAGCCTGTGGTGGTGCACAGATCAGATATTCTCTTATTTCTTCTGTGAGAGTCGTGATGACCTCCCTACCTTACTCACTGTCTTATGTTGCATCATGTAAGTTTCCTTTCTGGAAGGTTTCTTGAGGCTGTGAAAAGGAGGGTGAAAACCCACCCTCAGGGCATGGAGGGGTGCGTATTTGGAGACAGACACTGCTGGTGTGCACCCACCTGGCAACCACTGGAGTCTCCTCCTGCTCAGTACCTCCAGCTCCTCCATGGGCATGCAGTGGCGATTGCTGCCATGACAGAGCTGATGCCTTGGCCAAGACCTGTGGCCATGTTTGTTCAGTGTATAATGTGATGAGATCTTGTTCCAGGCCTCTGAGTACAACTATAATACTAGTGTTTCTGTCCCATTATAATAACAAGAGTATACGTTTTTATGAGAACTCTGCTCTCAGTGCTGGAAAAAGCAGCCACTATTGGAAATGGAATGTGAAGTTTCTTGGCTGAAAATCTCCGGGTGAACTTCAAGACAGGCTCCTGAGACCATGAACCAGATCCTCAGGTGACATAACCTGGCTTCACTGTGTTGCCCTGGCTCCTGCCAGCTGGAGCCTGGCCTCCTGACACATAAGGATAAAACAAGAATCAACCATGTCAAATTTTCTCTTTGTTTATTGCCGTGGTCACCACCAGGCAGCCAAGTGAGGCTTTGCAAAATCTGAGGGCATGGGAAAATCGATGCCTTTAGCTTTCCTGCACTGAGGTTAGCCTCACAACATTGAAGGTGGGCACGGAAACCTACCCCTGGCTTCTTCCAGAGATACATTTAAAACCCTGATGGCTTAAACAAGTTCTGTGGGGACAAAGCGACAGTTTGCAAGTGAATGAGAAAAAACAAACCAAACGAACACAAAAACCCCAAAACAAACACTGCCCCCTGCCATAAAAACCCAAAACCCAAAGAAAACCAAAACAAACCAAAAAAATCCCAAAAATCAAACTTGAAACCAAAACAGGGAGAAACAGCTATAGAGCTTTGACATGGCAAAAATGGAGAAAACAAGACCTATTTGTGAGTAGCAGTTAAGAATACAGTCTAGAGGGGAATCTCCTTGCTCCCAGCTGGGACACACCTGCTCATCTTTGGTGAGAAGCTTGCAATGGTCACCACTGGCTGGCTGAGGAGAAAATTAATTTCGTGAGACTGTGAACAGTTCAGGGCAGGAACAATTTTGCTCTTACGTGTCTGTGAAGCATCTGGAAGAGCCTGGTCCTGATCATTAATAGAGATCCCTACATGCCAGCACTTCAGCTGATGCTGAAGACCCTTTTCCAAATGTCAAGGTCTAACTTGGCCAGTTGTGCCAGTCAACAGCAAGTGAGTCCTGTCCTTTTTCTGCAGTGAGAGCGCTGAGTGACATAAGCTTTGCCGCTATACGTTGTAGGAAAACATCCACAGGGAAAGTTTTACATATTTGACACGAGAAAAAAGAAACATCTTTTATATCAGATGAACTTTGGGATATTAAATGGTCGAATGCTCCACATTACAGAAGTAGATGCTTCAGCCATGGAAGAAAAGGGCAAATGTTTGCATTATTTATATGTCATCCAAATACCTGGCTGCATACGTGTGGTATATTTAACGCATGCTTTGCAGTGATACACTTGTTGCATGCTGCTGGATAAGATCACCTATAGAAAAGAGATTTTATAGGTACACAGTGTAAAACTTAGACTTCTAATTTGCCATAATAATTTTATCCTAAGATACACCTAACAATTATATGAAACATCTGTGTCCCAACTACTCTCGAAGGAGTTTATTAAACAGATTTTCACATTTCAAAACTCTGTACTGATAGCCTGCTTGTTTCATGGGAGAAAGAAAAAAAAAAAATTAAAAGGAGAAAAACGACAGCTCTCCTGCCAAAATAAATCAATTAGCTCATGGATTAAATGTGTCTTCAGAAACCCATAAAGATGTGGAGTAATGTTCTCCCTTTTCTTGGAATAAGTTTTAGGACACAAATTCTGTTTCTTGAAGCATAGATATTATTTGTTCTTTGGTTGCAGTTCTTTAAAAAGAGTTCCTGGCATGATTTGAGTGGGGACAGTAGATTCAGGCTTTAACAGCACCTAGGAACTATAATGTGTTATTTCCTATTTTCACAAATGAAAAGTACCTACAGTATTACAGAAGATGGGACTAAAAATAGATATTTTTTCTATCTTTTTCTTTCACTGACCCATTACTTTTCTTTTACTGTTATCTCTTACCTCCTAGGATCAAATAACACAAGAGAAATGACAAATAAAAAGCCAATTGTGAAGAGCATTCCCAGGAATCTTTGCCTAAACATTGAAAACAAGATGCAAGATATAATACTGAAAAAAAAAAATGAATAATTTGGTAGGATACTTAAAATTTTCTTGCTACATCTATTTTAGTAATATTTTAAATTATAAAATACCTGAATAGTAAGCTTTTAATTGAAAGTTTACTTTCTGGTTTGATTTAATTACTCATTTTCTTACCATTATTATTGTCAGATAGATGCAATACTTTTCTTAGAATTTGTCTGTTATTATTAGTGTTATTTGCATGATTCTGTGTCTTATTATGGTGACTGAATTGCTCTAAGGCTCATTAAGTTTATTGTAACGTTGAAGACAATTTTATTGTGTTACATCCATTTCAGGATTCAAATGCTATTAATTTGGAAGGGGATTTCTATGCAGTCATCCCAACCCCCTCATGAAATCAGCAGTCTTGAGTGGCTCCAGAATTTTTTTTCTGATAATTCTTTACAGTCACTGGTCTGAGTAACAAAAAGTCTTTGATAAGGTACAATGAGATGAATCTTGCAAAGCAAAAGGAATGAGTTTTGCTGATTTTGGTGGAGATATCACACATGTCATCATGATTGAATGAATCTTCTAACGGGAACCAGCTGATTTTATAGACAAAAGTCCTGATCCTCACTTTGATAAATATCATCTTATTTGAATGAAGATTGCAGATTAGACCCACATGGAACTTGGTCGGAGGCCAACAATGGGAAAGAGAACAGAATATATTTTCACCCTCCAATGTGCTGAGAAGGGAGACATTAGTTTATGATTAGAAATCTGACTATTGTTGTGTAGATTTACTCTAACTATTGTCCTATAAGAGTGAAAAAGGGCAAGTGAGGTAAAATCCCTTTCCCCTTAATGAGAATTACTTTTCACCCATGCCTACAAGACCCTCACGTGCCTTTTTACTCCAGCGTCCTGTCGTACATGAGTGTCTGTACGCCTGCATTTGCGCAAAGATGGTAGCAATAGAAACACATCTGAAAGTGCACATCACACTCCTGTAAAGTCCTCTGGGAGGCTGGGAATCTGGCTTGGATGCTGTCATCAAAATATGCTTGTGTATGGCAGTTTGTGGTAGGTATGCCAAAAGCACCCTGGTGATCTCTGCAAGGAGGAGAATGCTCAGCTGGAGGATGGTGGAACTTCCACTCCTGCACCTCAAAAGGTTGCTCTCAGCCACGGAGTGACTTTCTTCCGTTTTAGCAGGATTCTGGGTCAAAGTTAAAGAAGACAAAATGCCATTAGCTGTTCTTCTGAGATTTATGTGCCAAGCATTAAATATTGTGCAAGACTGTCAGCCCACAAGCATTCTCTGCTATATGGAGATCTAGGAGAAACAGCTCAACTCATGACATTTCTGAGGAAATGCGAATTTTTCAATTCTTTGTCTCCCTTGGAACCAAAACTAGAAGCAGATTCAATGCTGTATCTATTCCCAAAACTTAGCTTTCTGAATTAAGTGAGCTCTTGATCTGTGTTGCAACAATTTTCATTGACGAAGAATGATCAGACATGTCTACTCCACAACCTTACAGGAATTGCAGTCGTTACTCATCTTGGACCATGAATCATATAGAAGTCATATACATGTGGAAATACCACCAGCTATATTTACTGAGTATACTGTACCATCAAGATTGCAAATAGGTATTTTGGTAGTTCGTCAAAGCCTATCAGTATGGTGGGATTATCATTGAATTCCATCCAAATCACTAGTTTTGGACTTTGGAAAGCATGTTGCACTCATTAACAGGCAGTTAATTAATAGCAGGGGTGAGTTTGTGGAAAAGCTACTGATGTTTAATAAGTATTTTTTTTCTCTGTCTTCTATAATGCTATGTATTAGCAGAATTGCGATACATCAGATTTAGGTAGCCATGCATTACATGTGTTTCTTACTAAATGGCTATTGTTGAAATGAAACCTACCTTTATCAAGTAAGAACACATTTGTGCTTCAAAAGACATCGTGAGATTAGCATTTATCACTGTGTTTTTAGATGTGTGCTGTGAAGAAACGTATGCCTTGGTACATACAAGATCCAAGAGGGAAAAATAAGCTGTGTTATGTGGAGCCCCTAGAGTGAAGGCTGCATTTGGTGGCATCCCAAAGAAAAGTCAATTGGGTCAAACTACTCTCTGGCTTATTCTCAAGCAGTTGAGTAACGACTTGTATTTCACTCATGTCCCTTCTCCCTCCCTATTCCCAAACTTCATTACAGCCAGACTGTTAAGAGCACTTCACTGTCCCACTCAAAAGAACACGGATGCACCTGCATGAGGGAACAGGTTTAGCTTTCTGTGGGCATTGAATGTGAATTCTGAGCTATCCTCCAGGAAGGACAGGTGCAAAGTACACACATGAAAACACCCTGGGAAGCAGAAAGGAAAACTTTCCATCATTATTCCTTATTTCCCTACTACCTGGACTCATGGGAAGTTGACTTACGGGACCTCAGCTCTTACAATTTTAAGTATTTATTTCTGCTACTCATGTACAGTCTAAATTTTGGTTGTCCTTTTAAGCATATTTACTTCCTACAGAAGCTTTTGGAAGTTATATTATTGCTATCATTTAATTGTTCTCCAGGATGAATAAAGTTGGAATATGGAACAAAACTTCTGGACCAGGAATGTTAACAAATTATGGAGTTGTTGGCTGGTTCAACTATTTTTCAAGCTGCCTTCCTAAAACTGCTTGACTCCAGACACGTTTATATACATTTTCATGCAAGATGACAGCGGCTTCTAGCTTTCTGTAGGTCAACACAATGCCAGGAAGATTATTTTGCCTTCCATATGTGGTGCTGATCTTTCTTCCTCTTCAATTTACACTCTGCTTAATATTACAAGAGCTAAAACTTTTCCTGATAGTACTGTTCAACTAAAGAATAGTTGTACTTCCAAGAAAATTATTATGGGCAGATAAAAGAGGGGAAAGGTGGCAGTTGTGAAGAGCAATAAAGGCCTGCTAAAAAGTCTTTGTACCAAAAGGTGATCTACATTATCAAAATCCCTGGCAACTCTGCTTTATGGTTTAATATATTCAACAAAATTTTTATATATATATAAATATTTATATTTCAAGCTTTTGTTAGTCTCCTTGCAACCTTAACTGTAATAGAGTTTTATGTTTTAATTTCCTTAAACGAAAGTCTTCTTTGGAAGCTATGAATGTTTCAGTGTTCTGGAAAGATCTAAATATCTGTTAAATATCTATTGAGACCTATGATTTTTTTTCATCCACTCAGTGATTGTTTCATGTGTTATTTTGAGAAACAGGACTATATGTACTGTAAATAATACAGAAAAAATACACATCTATGTATTATCTGATAAGCTGAAATAGCTCTGTCTGTGGGTTAATTATCCAAATACTAAAGAAAAGTTAGGCTAATGATTTCCAGACAGTTGTTATGCCATATCATGTTATAGCAGCTGTTAACCATATGCACTACTGTAGTTCTGCTTATATTAACTATTATGAAATTTTCCTTAGGGAAAAATGTTCACGTGCTAGCAGAGAACCTCTCTGCCCTCTTTTTAAATGAAATAAGTTGGTTATTCTTAGAGCATGGTGAATAATTTGTAACAAATCACTTGGTGATTTTCTCCTGCATGTGCATAGAGATTGTGTTTTTCCAAAGCCACCACGCACCCAAGGAGCTGAAGTCTCACCAGCAGTCTGGGACATGTCTGTATGTAACAACCGAGCAGGGGGAGCACTGAAAGAGCCCTCCAAAAGTGGCACCGATGTAGCTGTACCGGTGCAGTGCTGAGCTCTGCTGGCCACATGGTTTGGGATGCAAGATCACGTTTCTCCATGGCTCTGCACTGCAGCACTGACCCGTCAGCTTGCCTGAGGTTAATGTCGCAACGCCTGACACCGCTGTTTTGCACAGGAATACAGCCCTGCAGCAGGACAGGGTTTCTCTGCCCTTTTTCTTTTTGTCTTTTTGAGAGAGGGAAACAGAGAGAAAGCTGTGAATTCCTAGGGGTTTATGGCAGCAAATATTATAGTGATAACCACCAGAGAAACATGATTTATGGACAGAAGCTGTCTCTTTTATTAGGCTGACTAATATAGTTGGAGAAATGAGACAAGAATTTGGATCAAAACCCCCTTCTTCAGGTCCAAGATGCAGGCATGTCTTGAGGACAGCTTGTGTGGATGAGAGTTTGTTTGTTTGTTTGTTTGTTTGTTTTGATTTGTTTTGTTTTTCCACAGAGCATAAAAAATACTATGTTTTCTTTATAAGCGTCGCCTTATTTTTCTTAAATCATTAAAACTACAACATGATGTACAACTATTACCAGCTAAATGAGTATCCAACATTATTCTCATCAAGCTTGCAGAATAATTTATCATCTTGGTTTGTCGTAAGGAAGGGTATCTTTGTTAGCTCAGAATGAGACTACTCTTACTCTTATTTTAGGAAGAGTTGTCTGAATTTGTTACAGCTGCCTTTGTGCCCTCAGTAACATTCACCTTCTCTGAGTATTCAAACAAATGGTAATGAAAATTAATGAACTTTGAGATTAAAGTTATTTTAGTGGATAATGGTCACAGAAATATTTTGTCTTAAAATATGAATACCTACAGTGGTCATAGTGTGAAAGATACCCATTTCTTCTCTCTGCCTCCCAATCTCAGAGCTCAGGAGAAGGTAGTTGTACAGGGATATCACTGGTAAGTCTAAAGACGTGTTCCATTCTATTCAGCATGAGTAAACCCTGGGTGTTGCACACCAAAAAGACATGGTTGATGGAGACCAGAGGAGGGCATCAACAGTGGTCAAAGGTCTAAAACTACATCTTATAATAATGGCTGAAGGAATTTAGATTGTTTAGTCTGCAGAAGAATAAAAAGTAATTGTGATAACAGCCTTCAGATACATGAGGGTAGTGGCAAGAAGAATGAAAAAAAATTTCCTCTGACTTTTTTTTTTGCATAAAAAGGTCATTTAAACAAGGAAAAAATATATTAGGTATCAGAATATTGTCTCTTTTGCAATAAATAAAGAAGCGTTGAAACAGATTGTCTAGGGCAACCAGTCCAATTAACAAGTCCAATCATCACAGGTACCCAAGAACAGGTTAGAAAAGCAAATGGTAGGAGTGGTGTACATATAGTTAAACACCCTACCATGGTGAAGAAGAATTAGCTGGATAACTCAGTGTCCCTTAGAGATCTCTTTTCTCTGATCTTATGATTGAAAATTATATGATGATGTCAAAAAATTGCACAGAAAAAATGCCTTCCAAAATCCTTTCACTCTCTTCAGCCTGAATTCTTGACAGTGAATCAAGAAAGGACTTTTTCCCTACAAAATTTTCCAGTGGTTTTCATCCTACACCTGACTGTCATAATAAAGTGAAGTTGTACTAGCACAATGATCTGTAACTTTATTTCATGAGTGTGTTATTAGGTTATAATATTATTGCTGAACAAAACAAGCCCACTGACTAGGTGCAGAGAAACACCCAGATGACACGAGCTTGCACTGTGTCCTAGTAGACATTTTTGAGCCCAAAAATCTCCCCTCAGCAATCCAACCACTTGCTCAAAAGCCTGTCGCTGCTTGTGACCGATCTGAAAAATCACATTTTGCAAAGAGGGCAAACCTGCTTAGACAATGACGAACAATTTGAAAATAACTGGTCTGACCGGGTGTCCGAATTGTTGACAGAAAGGAAATATTCATGTGTGCAACGAGCATGAAAGATGAAAGCCTTTCCCTGGTGCTCTTCTTCTGCTGAAGCCCTTTCTCCGACCTGTGGCCTCACCAGATGACCCGTGAGCAGAGAACAGGGGGAGTTTAAAAACAGTTCCTACTAAAGCTTATTTTCTGAAGGAAAGTCTACCACTGATGCTGCAGTTGTATCTTTCATATTGCCTGCTATCTGCCTGTAAAGAGTTAGGAAAGTAGTCTGGAAAATCAAGGAATTTTGCTTTTTGGACACAGTAAAATTCTGCATTAATACTTATACTGCATATTTATAAACTTTTCTTGTTATACATTCAGATCCATCCAGGACAGAAGCTGCAGGGCTGAGACAGCTGTGGCGCAACTCTCTGTCTTCCCTCTGGTGCCCCTTTTCTCAGTGCCCCATGGATTCCTGTGGCTCTAAAGCCAAGGATTTTGCTTCTACCTCCTCACCTTTTGTTGCTAGGTGGGAACTCTGGGCAGCCTGAGTCTCACCTACAGCAGCTCCTGGCATAGATATCACCTGGCATGTGAAGTATTTTCTACTTATGAAGGTCTGATATTATACTGGGACAGTGACCACTTCTCTCTATGAGCATCTAGTGTTAAAGACCATGATACTATTGACTCGACCCAGAGCTACACCCCAGTAAAAATAGCTTCCAGAACTGTATCCACACGTCTGTTGCTCCATTAGTCTTGTTTGTCTCAAAAACTAAGCAGAGGGGTTTTTTCAGATGTTTCCCATAGGGAAAGAGCTTTGCATGGTCAGATTATTTGACGATACTGCTTTAAATGACCTTGGTCCTGCAAAACTTTTTTTTTTCTTTTAAATCCATTATGATACCTTTCTCATATTTTAATGCAAAAGAAAGTGCATTCCAACACTCTCATCCTGTCCTCCAAACTCTTTACCAGTGCAATGGCCTGCTAGGGCTGCAGCACACTTCTGGCTGGAATAAGTCTTAATTAGCTGCCAGTGATGTCATGTCCATGTCTGTGTTAAAAGCACAGACCTAAGTGTTCCTCCTTATTTAATGTACTGCAGAAATACCATTTTGGGACAGCATTAAGATGCTTTAGAGCCAGTCTTGTATTCCTCCCGTAGTTGAGACACTTGGCCTTCAGCCTTCTGACTTCTGACACTACCCCAGTTGTGCTGTAATGGTCCAGAAACACACTGCCTGTTGTGTTTTACTGCTTATGTGAAAACTGTCCAATTCCTTGTCAGTTGACAAGGGAGGAGTGTCGCATTGAAGGATTGCACAGCAGTGTGTCTGGGAGCTACGTTATTTCACACCAGCAGCAACCTTCCAGCTTTTGCACGGCAGCCCAGTCGAGCCTTGGTGCTCTTGCCATACAACAGAGAGCAAACCCCATTGTAGTCACTCTCCCTGCCAGAAAGACTAGCACATGTTGCCAAATATCTCCCCTCAACACATTTATTGAACATTAAAACAGCAGAATAGCATTGAATGAAGTCCAGTAATTTTATAGGATATATTTTAGTCACTAGACTTTGAAGACTAGTCCAATGTTAATTATAAAGTTTCTGTGTCTGGATAACATATTGTTAACAGTTATTTTGTAAGTGCTAATGGCAAGATGGAAGATTTCCAATAGTTTTATTGAGGAAGTGGCAATTAAAATGTTGAGCACTGCAACATACACACAAAATAAAAATAATCCTGCATACACAGCACTTTGTGTCTTAAAAAAAAAAAAAGAAAACACAAAAAACAGGGATTACTATTTTTCTTTGAAATAAATGCAACCGTTTTATTTCTAAAAAGTTTCGCCTTTGAAAAAAAAATAAACATTGATTTACTTGCCAACTTCAAATGTCACAAGTCTTGAACAAGTTTGACATTGTTTAAAAGCACATCATGAAACTATTAGAAAGCTAAGACAAGTTGCTATGTTATGTTTTTCCACACACAAAGAGCAACAATGTGTTCTCAGTTTGAGTAACTTCTTTTAGATTAAGGGAAACAAAACAAGAAAGAACAAAAGCAAAGTGTTCACAAGATTGTCTGAAAGTGTCTACACCGGTGAACTTTGAGCGTGTGGGTGGGAAGAGGTTCTCTGCAAGCACCACCACAGGGTCAGCTGGGCGCAATGGTACTGCTGTGTGCGATCAGAAAAAAAAGAAAAAGACTAGCTGCAGATCTGTATTATCCATCAATTATAATAGCAGGTTCTACACAGACCTTGCTCTGCAGTGCGAATGGCTACCACCTGCTAAAAGGAGCCCTGCTGGCACCTATAATGGAGACGTGAGTCCAGCAGCACCCAGGTTGGTTGTTAGCATGAAGTTGGTCAGTGCAAAGCACATAATCCCTGCAAGATGAGTGAGAGCTGGGGGCTCCAGCTGTTTGAGTGGGTTTGGGTTTGCCTGCAACATACCTGTTTTAATCTAAACCTGCTGCAGTGGACAGGTTTTAAGGCCCTCCCTTAATGCTTTTCCAGACAGCTCTGTTCCCAGACAGCTTGGTGAGGCTGGATTTCACATCCTCTTCTGGCCAAGTGGATGTAAGTTCGTGGCCTGGGGGACCCGAAAGCCTCTCTGGGCTGCTGTGGCATGTCCCCAGCTCTCTTGGCAGCGTCAGAGCAGATAACAGCCTTGGCAGCTGCAGGTATCTGGGGAGAGTTTTTCAGGCCCTCCAGACACCTCAACATTGATCAGCCACAGAAGAGTTACCCTGGATTTCCCCCTCCTTCTCTTCTTCCTGCTCCTCCTTTCTCTCTGCTCAGTGGTCCTGACATCAGCTTGGTAGGTAGCTGGCACTGACTTTCTGCTTGGGAGTTTTCTCCCTATTCCTGATGAAAACCACTGGGGGCACAAGTGCCAGCTTTGGACACCTGACTGAAGTGTATTATTCTGCTATTCTCTGTGTAGCCTCAGGAAATCAAGTGAGGTGTTTCCAGGAGTCAAGCCAGCCCACCTGTGACCTGGATCACCTCTGGAGACATCTTTCACTCTCCATTGCCTAGAGGGAAGCATGTTCCTAACCCAGGTGCAACTCACAGTTCAGTGGGGCAAACCTGAACCATCAGTCCTGAAGAATGCTCGCTTGCTCAGACAAAGCAACCAACCTATGATGTGAAGGAGCATTAGCACAACAAGAGGTGTTTTGTTGAAGCAAATAGTAATATTAAAAATGAATGAAGTGAATAATAATCAAGACAACGTTCTCTGTCTGTTGTTCCTACATTTCCTCTTATTTTTCCACAGAAGGAAAAAAAAAATAAAGTTAGCAGGGAAGTATTGTTACTTGACGTCCTTTTATGTGTTGCTTTGCCTCTGTTTTCCCCTTTTTGCATGGTAATAAAAGACAGCAAGGGGATTGTGACCAGTAAGAACACAGTGTGTAGTTGTCCAGTGTGACCCCATACCTGTATGGCAGAGCACAAGGACTAGGTTTTCGGGTTTCTTGCAGTCCCTGGGCGAGCTCTAGCAGAGGGCGTTCAGATTCCCCTGAAGTTGACCGCTATGATGCATCAGTGATGTCTGCCTGGACACAGGGGAAAGATGTTAATGTAGACCTAAATGAGCCAAATCCCTCTGACCTGCGATATCCTAATTACTTTTCAAGTTCAAAGCTGTCTGAGTGCAGCTTATAGAACAGTGTTTGAGGCCTGAGCACCTCTGAGCATTGGGGAAATTTGGCTTCACACCTTGCATGATGACTCAGGTGTACCTTTCACCAAACAGTAGACAACTCTTTTCAGCCCACAGCCCACTTTCTACTTTTTCAAGGAATGTGCCCTTCATCACAAACAGAAGCCTCCTGGCAGCAGGAGATTGCCTGTCTCAATCACAATTTCCTGGCACTTTCAGAGTAGTATGTAACATTCAGCAGATCCGTGGGCTGAGACTCACCACACATTTGAATGGCACTTCAGCTCTTTGCCTTGAAAATACTAACTTGACTGATTTTAGACACCAAACTTTGCCTAAGAGGAATGCCTTGGGCTCTCTCAGAGCAGAGCAGGCTGCTCCATAGGGAGGAGGTCCTGTGTCTCCTGCCAGCTCTCATGACCACCTCCTGCAGGGAAAGGTGGCCAGCTTTTGTTTTGAATGCCCCTCAGCCCAACCTGAGCTACATGGACACACAGCTCCCACCTCTGCTGCTGTTGTTGTGGGGAGCTGCAGAAGCATCACCCATCGAACAAATGTTTCCTGAAGAACAGCCTTTAGCATCAGTTTCAACATCAAGTTTTGTGAGCACCATTTCAGCTGCTGAGTCCTGAACTGGGCAAAGAGTGGCTATACTGGGAGAAGCAGTTGGGGTGCCCTCACGGAGCATGGTTCAAATAGCTGCTGGGCTGCAGAAAGGGATCAACAGGTATTGGCAGTTATATGGAAAATCCTGTAGTGATAAAACAGCACTTTTGAGATGTTCAGCTGTAAAACCTGCCACAGACATTTTTCTAAATCAATCCAAACTTTATGTTTAACTTGATAGAAGATTTATTAGGTGAGGGATAATCAATATGTAGAAAAGAAAGGTATGGAAAATAAAAGTAATATACCTGCAAATGGCCTGCTATACCAAGCTGAAGTAAATGAGAGCTTGTCTGGGACAAGTTGCTCCACATGAGTTACTTATTAAAAAAGAAAGAAAACAACAACAACAAAAGAACCAGGGTATGATGATCCCATGTAAGGTCTATGAGAGGGCAGCAGTTTCTGACCACTGATGCTCTACTTCTCCAGCTGTTTCTCCACGGTGCCTGTTAGTTTGAGTGTGCTTCGAGGTGTTAGGTGTCCATGCTTGTGCTGTTGTCCACAAGAAGTCACAACCAAACCGCAGCCTGAGATCAAGAGGCACAAGGCAGCAGATTCTGTTCAGGAAACACAGATCTCTGAGATGAATACTTAATGCTTTCTGTGAATGGTTAAATGATTCATCCAGTAACTAGTGGACCTTGACACTGTGAATTACTGTTATTAAGAAAGTTAGCAACACCTGGAGAGAACACTGAAAACTTTCCAGGAAATGGTTATACTGGTACTTTAGGTGTGGCCTCAGTAGTGATTTAAAGGCAATGTGGTTGCAAGAATCCTTGCAGTACACTCTGAAATCCTTGCAGTACACACCATGACCGAACTGGTGCACGAAGAGAGACTCCAAAAGCAAAACTCCCTATTCACAGATAGACTTCTCTGCTAATGATGTCACCATTTTTCACTGAGAATGGTGTTGTCAGTAGAGAATCTTCTTCAAAAACAGCCAGCAGTAATGAACATTTATTTTTGTTATTCCATCACCTAAAAATGTCAACAGTAGTTTCTATGCCATTTCTCTTTGTCAAGACATATCTGTTCTGTAGGGAGAACAGTGAAAACACTTAACAGCAAGTAAATATTAATGTGTGTGACCATTCATGTTATTATGCTTTATTATAATGATTTTCTTCAAAGGTAGCATATAGTATCAAATAGGCTGGTTAGAAAACAATATGTCATTCCTGATTTGCCTATGCTTATGGACAAAAGGTTGGGGGTTTTTTTGTTGTATTTTTTTCTATTGGACCCCAGCCTAAAATGAAACAGCACTAGAAGAGAGGTCAAGAACTTGGAAGAATTCATTCAAGGAGAACCAGGTACAGCTTGATTCAATATCAATATTTCATATGTCTGAGATTGTGGTTCAAACTACAAGATAGCAGAGCACCATTTTTATAGCTTTCCATCTGTGAGAAGTTATTTCTTAAAGCACTCTGTATGAACAATCTAACAGATATTCATTTTTGAGATCATATATTCTGCTAAGTGGGATCTTTTTGATGCACAATCTGGCTGTGATAGTAATTTTAAAACTAGAGAGAGAGTCTTAGGGCCAGATTTATAAAGATAAATGTCTTCCACACAGTTATTTTCCATGATACATTAACTCCTCCTTTTCCAGGAATTTGCAGGAAAGCAATATACTCAATATTGTATATTTGTGGAGCAAAGGAAAAAAGAATCAGTGCAAGAATTTTAAGCAGATGATAAACTTCATATTTAAGTAATGAAACACACATAACCTTTATTTTAAAAATATTTTCTTGTTTATTTCAGGACATAAATACAAATACTTTGAGAGCAGCCAAAACTCTTTCATGACACAGAAGTAAGAGTTGTTTTGCATTGATGCTCTTCCAATTACAACGCAGCATATCACATACCTGGTATTGAGGGCAACTTGGAAATGCTAGAAATCAGTTTCAGCTATCTAGTACCCAGGACCAGTTGTCCAGGCTGGATAAGAAACCTTGTTTTCTGTGGCCAGCAGGGCACTAGCATGGCTAGCATTCTATGCCACTATCTTTGATTTCTCTGTCTAGATGAGCAGGAACTGATTTAGAACAGGGATGACTGGGGGTGGCCTCGGTTACAAATCTGTAGCCAGGTTTGCCATGTGTCTTTGGACAAACAGTGAGGTTTCCTAACCCACACTGCCACCACACCCCTGGTTTCATCTTACCATCCTTTTGCTGAGGTAACAAGAGATCATCAGTGAATGTGTAGAAGCCACAGTACTGACCCACCGTGTTACTCCAGTTGCTTATGTCAGATCTGAATTCTTCTGCATAATATCAGGCACAGAGCTTCAAATTCAGATCTGACATAAGCAACTTGGGGTAACAGGATGGGTCTGTGCCTGATGTTATGCAGAAGAACACAGGATTTGTAGATAACTTTTTTTTTTTTTGTATGTGTGTGGTTTTATCATTCATGACCCTTTTGAATTACAGCAACAGAATCATATGAAGGTGTTAACATCTGTTGCACTATCACCCAATGCTTGTGACTTTCTATGAGCTTTTGAAGCATGCTGCAGTGGCACATGAGCTTCCAACAAAGGCTGCTTCGCCTTTGTCTTTGTGCACGTGGATGATTGACTAGGAAGTTCTCACCCATGCGGTCTTGCCACTTTTAGCTTTGTTTGCTCCAACTCTAACTACTTTAAGCATATTCTAAGGCTAAGAGGTGAGAACTAGGAGGTAAATGCCAGAGGTTAAATCTTGACTTTACCAAAGATTTTGTGAGCTCTGCCACTGTTTCTTGTGGAATCAGGCTTTCAGGCTTTTAGATCAAATTGAGCAGGTGGAGAAATCCAGGCTTCCTTGAAGATTTCCTTTTTTTCTTTTTCTTTTCCCCAGAGTGACATCCAAGTGTAAAGAGACCAACTTCCATATACATCTGGGATTTTTGGAAGTGTGTCTACATAGTAATGGCAGTAGCAGTAGCTCAGACCAAGCTGTGGAACATCAGGAATTATCAGATATTTCTAATGTGTAAGTATTGACCAGTTCCATGATTGATACACAATAAATCAAATGTTACTGGAAAAGCTAGTGTTACTACATATGCTATGTACACACAATCATCAAATGCATCATGCACACACCAACCTTGCAGTTCAAGCTTAGATGGGGCACTGGAAGGAACTGACAGATGTACCTCACAGAGTCAGGAGTATGTGGCAACTCCACCTATGCAGATGGGTCACTGCTGAAATAGGGTGATTTTTATGTTTTTTGTGAGTGAAGAAATGATTATCAGAGTGGTTCAGAAAGAGATCGTCAACATCTGGGGTGTCTTGTGAGGCTGTAAGCTCATTAAATCTCATTTGAGGTTTAGTAAGGAGATATAATTGTGTACCAAGAAAAATGAAGGCTTTTTAATTTTTGCTTGTAAGGAAGGAAATATCTAACTCAGTCATTAAAGCGAATTCAAACTAAGACACTATTTCATTTATCTGGTCTAGAGCTTTCTTCATCCACCTCTGTAGCCTGTGTCTTCCAGGATGAAAGGACAGTGCCTAATATGGTTCATGGTGCATTTTGCTCTTTTTCTTCCCTTGTTGCAGGACCAGGTTTTGGCTGAAATATTAACAGTTATCTGTCATCCATCTCTGTTCTCATGCTCCATGCACTTGAATTTTCATATGTCCAAATTTTGAAAGAGAAGTCTTGCAATATGTTCTAAAGGTGGCCAGTCTCTGCTTAACTTTAACCTCTTGCAGTAAACTACATCTGCAGTAGGATCTCTTGACCACAAAGGCTATTTCTTGACCTATTTTGGGTTTTAGTGGCTGTACTTATCTGGAAGAGTGCAGATTTCTTGATGGTTCTTGGACAATTTAAAATAAAAAAAATAGCAACAGTAAAGGTTGAGAGTGAATGATACAGCAAATAGCTAACAGCAAAAGAAACAGTGAATGAAAGGATCAGGTCACAGGAACAAAGCTGTTACATCAGCTTATATTGTTGCAGGACAGAGTTGCTGTATTCTTCAGAACCCAGAAGCTCTCCATTGCTGTTATGTCAAAACCCACATTTGAAGGTTGATGGCTTTCATCCAAAGAAAAAAAAAATCATGATATGGACACCCATGAGATCTAACAGGAGTTCCATGACATCATCTTCCAGTATTCATTCTTTTTTCTGTCTGTCTGTCTGAATATTCTTCTCCAGTGTAAGCATGTGGAGGGGCCTTGGGGGGTGCCTGCTGTATGCAAATGTGCTGTAAAAGTTGCAACAGTTTTAGTTCAGTGAGTAACGGGGGATTGAACAGATCACCTTCATGATTTAAAGCAATGATATCAGCAGAGCTCTTTGGAGGTGTAACCCCATCAGACAGCACCACAAATGTTCTGCCCTCCTTTAAAGGCAGAAGGCAACCCAGTCTGAGTGAGACTGGGGGGCTTAAGGCAGGGGCTTCCTCTGGAATAGTCCAAAGAATGGAAGCACTGCTGGGTACTAGGGCCTCTCCTCAGCAGAAAAGTTACATTTTGAAATACACGGGGAGACCTTTGGTATTTCTCCATCTCTAGATGACTACACAGCTGGAGGGAATCTGTACAAGTCAGCTTAGATCCAACTGTGAAATCCTTCATATAGATTTCCATGACAGGAATCCTCTGAAACTTTAAGTCTGGAGGGCTTGCTTTAGCCAGTCTAAGAATAGAAATGATCCAGACCTGAGCAGCAGGGTGGTGAAAGAGGCTTTGTAAGTCTCAGAAAAGAACAGAGAAGATAAAGAGTGTTTCACACAAGCCATCAACTCTGAACATGTTTGCTCTAACCTCTGACTCTCTGTCACTTAATGCAAATGTTGCAGAGGTCTGGAGTGGCAGTACAAGTGCAATGTGTGGGTGCACTGACATTTTCCAATGGGATATATTAAAAATGGAAAGAAATAAGAAACTCATATGTGGCTTGTTACTTCAAACATTTCGACAGGATAAACATATGCAGAGTGCTTAACAATGCTGTGCAACGTTTTTTTGAAATATATACTCCCTAATGTACTTGTAAGCAGGGGGAGTTCAAACAGCAATCAGCCAAAACTGAATAGGTACACTCCATCAGAATAGATTTTCCTTATAGTTGCCCTCAAAACAGCATCATTTCTCACACTACTTCAAGCTGATTTAAGTGTTGGGTCTGTGCCAATTATTTGTTAAGCCTTCTGTCTTTATTTTATAGCTTATGTGATACAACTGACCAACTCAAGGAAACATCTGTTGCATGTGAAGGCAAAAAGTACTAGGATCCTACCAATGTTTGGATGTCCACTTTGACCCTTTTCTACCATCGTTACCTCGGAGGGTGGCCTCAAATGCAGATTGTGCTCTTCTAAAATGTTTTTTTGTTAATTTTGTAGAGGTAGGAATTTATTGCTCATTTAATCTAAGTCGATCTTTGTTAGCTAAGTGTACAATTAAAATCACAGTATTTGATGTAGATCTGGGTGGCTTATAGCACCAGTCTCTCACTTCCAAGTACAGAGTTAAAGTTCAGCCAGAGGTCTTGCATAATACGGGTTTTCAGGGATTTTAGTGTAGTCCCCACTGGAGTGTTATCTACAACACAAACAACTATACATCATTTGGCAATTTAGGACAAAATTTGATTGGGAGACACCCTCATCTAGCTAATTTTAACATATCGAAGAGTGTTTTCCCTTCACACAGCAGTTATTTCTGGCAAGACCGAAAATTGTTAATGAAGAAGAGGTTTGCCATACTATCTAACCTTCAAAGCATATAAAATTTGGCACTTTTCTCTTAACAAATCTATAGCATGACACTTCACCTAAGAGATTATATTGAAATACGATGGAGACAGTGCCAAGAAGATCTGAATCTCTCACTCAGAAACAATTCTCTGCCTTTCATTATGTTTCATAGGCTTTATTTAATCCAGCACTGATTAGTGCCTTCAGTGCCACATTCTCTAAACACTTTCTAGTGATGGCAGCATTTTAAAGAACAAGATCCCTTCCTCAGCAAAACTGTTGTACATTTTAATAGTGGGATTCATTTTGCTTAAGTGTATTTGTGTCAAAATAAAGTGTCCAGTCTAAGGAAGCTCTTCCTACAGTAAACGGAACAGCCCAACTCAAATGAGGGGCTCCCATACCAAGTTCCTGCATGAAGTCTCTCTTGAAGGTTGTCTCTTCACTGAGAGATTGTGAGGGTTATAACTTAAAATGCTGGAAAGGAAGAGATGTCCTCATGGTTCAGATTAATCAAGCTTTATCACCTTCTAAGTCTGTCATAAGATGCAGTTCTTCTATGGGTCAATAATTTGATTTCAGCTGGACTATTCAGAGCCTAAAACGCATAACTTCTCTGGTTTTTCTTGCTGTAACTCCCTTTCTCAACTTCAAACCATAATGATTGCTAATTCCGCACAAAGACAACATCATGCTGACACCTGTAGAAGGTGGGCACCGAAATTCCTTCAATGTGTGTCAACGTTGGCATCTGAAAAACAAAAATCCAATTTGAAAACAGTTCTAAATTTTATTATGTCTGTGGTGGATGCACTTGATCCCCGCCTCTGCCAAACCAGCAGCAGTTTGATCCAGGCTCCAGAGGAGGCAATGGCCTGAGCCACAGCCAGGCCAAGAACGCCTTCCAGGAGACCCACAGGGAAACAGAACAGCAACTGAACACCGGTAACTTGTGAGCACAGGGAGTCTCGTGCATACTTTTCCTACTGTATGCAATTTGATTACGAGTCAACCACTTCATTCTATAAATACAACAGCCTGGATGAGCCCACTTTGAGCTCTTCCTGCTAAATAAATGAGCTGTATGGCAATGGTTTTACTTCTCACAGATCAGTGGATGAGCCCAATTCAAGTGTTTCAAATGGGATATTTAAACCTCGGGACCCGTGAAGTTCTGCAGAACTGTAGTGCCTCTTTCCTAAGCATCTGCTGCTGTAAACATGGCAGCCAAAGCCTTCATTCTTCAACAAAATGTTCCTATGCTTTTTTCCATGCTGTTGTCTTATCTGTTTTTCTCCCTCTGCTTATACTAAGTCCTTGACCTTTTACCTTACAAGTCTTCCTAAATATCAATCTTCTGATTTATGTCAGTTTGCGGCATACAGTGAACTGTCAACTTTGTTGTTAGCTATTTATATGGTATCTTTGATTTTGATGTGAAACCTTATCCCACAGCTTCTTGTCTTAAATAGTGTATCATTCATTAAATCAGATGAGACTTAAATTTAATTTAATTTTCTTATTAGAAGTAGTTCACCTATTTTTTTTTTTTTTCTGTTTGCCATTACCTGATCTCGGCAACAACACAAATGACTTTTTGTTTCCTCAAGATTTGGATCTCAGTGTCTTCTGTCTCTAAATCTGTCTGCATATATTCCCTTATTTAATATACATACATTTTACAATAATTACCTAAGAAGTTCATGTGATGGCATGTTGTGCCTACCTACATGTCATTCTCAGCATCTACCCATTCCTGCCAATTGATAGAGGCTCCACAACTGTCAGCTCCCTTAAAAAAGCAGACTAGTTTCAGAGGAATTAAAGAGATGGTTGGATATCTCAAAGTGCTTTAAACCACTGTAAATGTAGGTACCTAAACAGAGGAGGAAGATCTTATTTAGTACCTCCACCAAAACATGTGTGAATAGAAATGTGGTGGCCATGTGTTGCCTGATCCTTCAGCACTGGACCTCCTGCCACTTCACTAGGAAAACACGTGGATATGGGAGGGCTATTGAACGATAGAGGATAACAAGGAGTTGAAAATGCTGGAAAAGATATTAAGGGGTATATGACAAAACTTTGTGGGAAATCAAGTTTGTTTAGCTCTGGTTTCATGAAACAAACTGTTTACTGTAATTGTCTCTTCTGAAGAGCTGTTACTTGCTGCTTTGTGCTTCTCTGACTGTCTCCATAGTTTTATATTATATTCTCCTCACAGATTATATTCTCCTCTCCTCACATTTTCTCCATCTGACTGCTGCTTAGTTTTCTGCCTATTTAGTCATGTAAAGTCATCTCTGCAAAAAACAGACATGACTGAAGTTTTGTTTCCTTTTTTTTTTTTTTTAAATAAAAGAGAGAGGGAGAAATCCCAGCCTGCAGTAGAACCAGACCAGTTTACCAAAGCTGCCCACCCATTCCCAGGCAATCTGGGGACATTTTCTTCAAACAAGCCCTTCCAATATTTCACAAAGCAAATTCCGTGACTGATGAGGTTTTACTAAACCACTAAAGAAAAACCACCTCCCTTTGACCAGTTTACTCATTTCTACCAGTACAAAATTAAATTTTACATATTGAGAAAATTGAGCTTTTTTTTTTCTCTTTTTTTCCTGCAACAAAAATACAGAAGGCACATAATTGGCTGTGGACACTGAGTCTTATACCGCTTGATAATGTATATCTTCATTACATTCAGGTGACTTACCAGCATAAGAGAACACTTTGAGGCAACTTCTGATTTGGGTTGGTGGTCAACATAGCAAAACAAGTTTGGGGTCAGATAGTTCATCTACCTTGTAACAGCAAAGCTTGCTCTCTCAGAATTACACTTCTTCACCAAATTAATGCATTAGGAACACCTTTTTAGGACAAAAAATTGTTATATATGGAAAGCAAATCAGAGGCAGAGAACAATTCAATGTTATTTCAAGAAAGAAGAGACTGGATATTGATAATCATTTGCAAAGGATACAGCAAAAACTTCATAGCAGAAAAATCCACTTGAAACAGAGACTGGAAGTCAGCCAAATTCCCTAAACTGCTGACGACAAATCACGGTTGCATAAGACAACCCCCAAATCATAGTAGAAACCAAACAGGGGAGTGAGCAGAGCAGATGTTTGGAGGTCATTAACAGGAGCTCAGTTTTCCTTGCCTGGTGGCTACCTCTACAGATATCTGATTCCCAGAATTTTCCTTGACCTGCAAACATCTGCTCTCTTCTCCTTTTCTCTTTACAACTGTACTACAGAGAGCGTCATGCAGTCATAATCTTTTCAGTTCCTTCTTACAAAATATTTGTATCTTACTCCCCTGAAACATGATGGAAAGTATTTAACAGGTCTGGAGCTATCATCATTCATAGCAGGGCCTTCACATTCATTGTGTTTGGTGCTAAACTGTATTACTTGGCTTTTTTTTCTTTTTCTGCGTGCTATGAGTATGCACATAGGCTGTACAAATAAGCTAATCTAGAGTACTTAGTTCTTTTGATTTGAACTCTTAGACACTTTCCTTATGGTCTATATTTTGCCATTTTATTGCATTTCTTTATCTGCTGCCCTTTATCAAGTTCACAGCCTCCATGAGAACTAGACATACCCGAGACAGCTTTATTACTTTGCAAAACGTGGGGACCAAACACATATTTCCAAGTATGATTGCTACTGCTTTTCCTTCGTCTAATGGTCAAACATATCTAGTGAAAGTTGTGTACAATGAGCTCTGGTATTGCTCAGGAGTCCATTATCTATGGCCATTTAAAATGTTTTCCTGTGGGACAATAATAGCCAGAGTAGTTCATTCTTTTTGGACCATTTTTGCTTTTTTTTTTTTTTTCTCAGAATTTCCCATACCTCCCACTTTTCCAGGAAATCAAAACCAGATTACATGTGCTGCAATAAGCTTCCTTGATAATCCTCTCACATCCCTCAAGGCTCATGTCTAGCAGATAGCAAGTTGATTGTGTGATCATGTATTCTAAGCATACCTCACTAATATAAGTTTCCGGAGTAAATGTATCCATATTTTCTCTGTATTATCTAGTTTCCTAAGTAGTTTGTTTGTTTGGTTGTTTCTGTTTTGTTTTGTTTAGTTTTGTTTCGTTTTTGCTGAAGTGTTTTCTTAATCTGTTTTTCAGAAAGCTCTTGGTATCCCAGCCATTTGGGAGCCCTTGTTCTCTGTTCTTCTACTCACACCCTTGCCGGAATAAGGTGTTTTATGGATTAAGGAACTGATTTTCCAGCACAACAATCAATACACTTGCAACTAGAGAGGGGCCAGATTTCCTACTCATGTTTTGGATCCATGGGGCAATGTTGGCAGTTTAGGATTCAGAATTGAAGAGGACCTTGGAGTTAAAAACTGCAAGCCTTACACAGGACCCTAACTCAGAGAACGTTTAGAGAGCTCAGCAGTCAGCAGCCACCCCCAGCCTTCAGGCTATCTTGTGGTTTCTTCCTTCCTCTCTCACTCTGTTGGTGTCCCAGGGGGTTCTATCTATGGCCACATTTTCTTTTGCTCAATATCCTTTCATACTGTAAAATGATCACGTGACTTTTTTACCATCTCAGTGCTGAAATAACTTCAACCCTCTCTCTCTGCTCTATTGCCCTTGGCATCTCAATTTCTGTCCTTGTTTCTGCTCATGGGTGACCATGCTCAAGTTCAGTTTAGCTGGGCTGACAAAGAGGAGGAAAGCTCCTTCTGAAGGAACTAGGTGGGGTTTGGGGGTCAAGGTCTGACTCTGCAATCCACTCTGATCTTCCTGTGGGCAAGTCGAAGGGTCCACTTCCCCAGTGGTGGATACTCTTACAGGGGTGGATGCATTCAGATGTCCTCCTGGAGGAGAAAACATGTACTGAAGCTGAATCAAAACTGTTCTGAACTCTTTGGATGCCGTGGACCTGGTGCTGTTAGTGTCAGACCTTGCCCCTTCCTGCTTGTTGGGGAAGTTTTCCCTTCTTCCCAGGTAGGAGCAAAGGCCCCATTGCCTTCAGCGCCCAGACCTTCCCTGAAGCTGGATTAATGTGGCTTATGTGTCTTGAGATAAATGCATAGGTGATACACAGGCTACAGCTGGTACAGAAAAGAGACATATGCCATCTCTATGGCTGAGGCCACCATATGCACATCATTCCTTATTCAAATCCCTTTGGTAGCTTCTCATCAGCTTCCAGAGGCAGTCTGAGGACAAAATCCTAATTTCTGAAAAAAAATAATGGCTCAGGTCCCAGCTACATCAAAGACTGGGTATTGATCTGCAAATGACTGTAACAGACTTCTTTGGGACAACAGAATTTCAGACTAGCTTACAAAAATGTAACAATATCCAGCAGCAAGGAGACAGAGTTCAACAAAGTCAGCTTAATGTAAATAAGTAGAAACCTCCTAGCTGTGAGGATAATTAAACATGGGAGCACTTTACCAAAGAAGACTGCAGACTTCAGTAAGATTAGGTACATTTCCGAAAAGCATTATCATCTGGCACCTCTGGCAACAAAATGGGTTTGGTCTAGGTTTGCAAAGGGAAGGAGGAGGCTGGCCTGCATGATCCTGATGGTCTTTGCTACTTTGACTCTGGGAACTGATGGGTTCCTCTGGTCATGCCATTCTTCCATGGTCATTGTGAGGAGGAAGAATAGTCTCACAACACCAGCCTTTCTTCCTTAAGACAATAATCCAAAAGACTCTTAAGTTTCTGAGCTGCAGACAGCAAGAGACTGCCTGATAGGTTATGATCTGGATGGAACCTGGGCATACTGCTATTTTGGTTTTGTGTTCCTCTGAAGAAATGGGGGATCTGGCCTCTCACTGTAGTGACCTTGTCTTGTGTTGACCTGAGTTAGCTTCAGCTAGACAGCTGTAAGGTTGCAACAGCACACAGCCTATGAAAGGTTTTAGGAAACAAAAAAAACCACCTGCTTAGCACAGGCTGAGTTTAGAGCTCACAGGGGACATGCTGGGACAGGACAGAGCAGCACACTAAGCTAGTGTAGCAAACCTTTGGGAAAAGTTTAGCTGTTCAGCTTGTAGGGTTGGGCTCCTCTTTGCACTTGAGTGAGGAAGGGATTTTCCTTTCCATTGGATTGGTAGGGATTCTGTAGATATTTTGTCCTTTTTTTGTGGCACCGGTTTGCCTACTGGAAGAATTCAGACATATCCTGTCTCCACCTCTTGGCTGATTTTGTTTTCTACCCGCAGTAGTCTCTTAAAGCCTGAAGTGCATCAGTCTTTGAGCAAGACACATGCAGTTGTCTGAACGGCTTGGAGCATCTGTAAGAACAAAGTGAGTCATTGTGTGTCTTCTTCTGCCTTATTTTTTAAGGAAACATGAAAGCTGTGGCTAAGTCATGATTAAGCATACAAGGACACACTTTTTAATAGAAGGTTGGGGCTACCATATGTCCAGTGTGGTTTTAGGGTTGGTTTTTTTTGGGACATTGTCTCTTTCTCTGTCCTTGGAGTTCAGGGAACCATTTAGTGAAAGAATGGTTTGGCCAGAGTCTGGATTTTGAGGTGTTTCCTGTGAGGAGAGGCAGCTGTGCTGCACAGTGGGGTGCTAGTGATCTTTGTGAGTGATAGTGAGGAGACGGCATGGATCTGAAATGTTCTGAGTTTTGGAGGGGCCAGGGAAACAAGCTGAATCAACAACTACACGCGATATGCTAAATTATGAGGCCAGCAGAGAGAAGTCAGACAAAGGAGAGTGACTAGGGAGCACGGGAGGGAGCAGAGAACTGAAAGGACATGGAGGAGTCCTGTAATCAGAGGGAATCTGATGCAGTGTCTGGAGCAAGATGGGAATAGATGGGAGAGGACTGAAAAGGCTTTGGGCTGAAGCACTTCAGTGTCCTGAAGTCCCTCAAGGCTTTTAGAAGAGGAATGGAATTTAAGAACTTTTGTTCCATGCTGTGGACAGCCATGGAGCGTTTGTCCATCTGGGAACTACTAGGAAAGACCCTCTTTATGGGGTGTAAAAACATGCAGAAAAACTTTTCGCTCTCCCTGTCAGTTACCATGTGCTTTGTGCACATGGCAACTGCTGCATCTGCTTCACTATATTCAGGTGGGACAACCTTCCCCAAAAGGCTGGGTGGATCCAGATTTTGTCAGTCTTCAGGAAATACTGGAAACTAAAAGTAGATTTGAGACTCTTCCATCTCTCCCCAAGCTCACACCAAAGCCCACACTTTAATCAAGAAGTGGCTGTCATACAGGTACAGCAATTCCTGAAGACCCCTTTGGATGAGATTTCTGATACTGGAAAACAAGGAAACATCCTGAAAAGTGAATAAATCTACAGAAAGTGTAGCTCTTCATTTTTGTATCATTGTGGCTATAATGATATTTTTCTAGTTTAGCAACCGTCATTTTCCCCCCTTTCTGTTTCACTCTGGTCACTTCTTACTGATTTCTCTCTCCACAACATCTCACATTTTGACTTCTCATTCAGAGTATCCAAGATATTGTTATCTTCTCTTGTTTGTAGCAACTACTACCTTACCTCCTTTCTTGTACACAAGGCTACGATCTCAAGAATTGACCTAGCTCGCGATCAAGGTAGATGCATCCCCTTCTGCATTGTTTCTAAGTTAATTCTGGTTTAAAAGCTATAGAACATAGGTCTTGTTCTGCTAATACAAGCTGTCATCTTCAGCCAGTCACTGCTTGGGCACATCTGGTTGCTTTTCTTCACCATCTCATTCACATATACACATATTTCACTCTGCTTCAGTATGAGGAAAAGTCTGCCTCCAACTTCTCCACTATATATTCTTCTTCATATGCCTTCCATGAGATCCATCAACTTCATCGTTTCTAAGTTACAGTATTGTTTTTATTCCTGCCAGCACTAGCTCAAGCCAGAGCAACTAACAGTACTTCCCTCTGATGGTTACATTCTGCATTATTGATGGATATTACTTTACTTACCTATTTGTATTGCAACTAACTCCGCATGTCAAGCACATGATCCTCTCTGGGTAAACAAATAGTCCCCAAATACATAAGGGAGCTCAAAGCCCTCATTAAAATAAATGAAATGGTAGTTTTCAAAAGAATGAACTCAGCTAATTAAGTCCTGCAAAATTCAATTTTCTGAGCAAAGTTCTCCAGCCCATTCATTAAAAAAAAAAAAAAAAGCATTTTATGTTATAAAATGTCTTAAGTCTTTGACTTTTCCCTTTGGCCTTCACTAGGTCATATTTCAAATTCCTGGCACCCTTATTTAAGTCTCCAATAAGTTAAAATGTTATTAGTCACATTTTGAGTCTTTAATACTTTCCCCAAGTATACAATGAACATAAGTCAAATATTCATCATATAATTGTGATTCAAATATATAATGTTCCAGACATGTTTAGAACAAATGTAGATAACTTTAATTAAGGGAGTTGTGATATAAGAAGCAAGATGTGAAGGGTGGCAAATCAGCAATTTTAAGTCTGTTTTATCAGAACCTCACAGAAATCATCATGTTTACATTATATCTCCTTGCTTTTTAGCTTAACATTCTTTACTCAGACATCTTAGGTCTTTTTTACAGGGTAATCTTTCACCTGTGTTAGAGTTATGATTATGTGTATACCCCAATGTCCATATAATGGGTGCTTTCATTTGTTAAAAAGTGTTTGATTTAATCGGCATTATTGAGTATGTTCTAGACAACATTAAGACTCAACAAACAATTTCAAAACAAGACTTGGCTTCTTCAAGATTTCCATGCAATATACTTGAAGCTCAAATAGCTTTCCACAGAATGAGGCAGAATATGGAGGGAAACCACTAATGCATTCTTTACATCAAGAGAGAGATTTTACTTTTCCTTCAATTGGAGCAAACATATGCCAAAGCCTCAAAAAACTTCAAAATTGTGCAAAAGAGCATTCCATAGAGTTTAGCAAATAAAGGGCAGAAGAACTGCAAGAAAAAGTTTGAGTTAGCCCATTTGTCTTGATCTTTCCTTCCTCCTCAGGTGTCCTTCACAAAATATCAACATGACCTCTCTACAAGTAAAGTGTGCTTACAACTAAACTGAGGGAGTGCGGTCTGGATGATCGGATAGTGAGGTGGACTGTGAACTGGCTGAAGGTAAGAAGCCAGAGAGTCGTGGTCAATGAGGCAGAGTCCAGTTGGAGGCCTGTATCTAGTGGAGTGCCTCAGGGGTCAGTACTGGGGCTTGTATTATTCAATATATTCATCAACGATTTGGATGAGGGAATAGAGTGTACTGTCAGCAGGTTTCCTGATGACACCAAGCTTGGAGGAGTGGTTGACATGCCAGAAGGCTGTGCTGCCATCCAGCGAGACCTGGACAGGCTGGAGAATTGGGCGAGGAAAAATTTAATGAAATATCACAGGAGTGAGTGTAGAGTCTTGCATCTGGGCAGGAACAACCCCAGGTTCCAGTATAAGTTGGGGAATGACCTGTTAGAGAGCAGTATAAGGGAAAGGGACCTGTGGGTCCTGGTGGACAGCAGGATGACCATGAGCCAGCACTGTGCTCTTGTGACCAGGAAGGCCAATGGCATCCTGGGGTGTATTAGAAGGGGGGTGGTTAGTAGGTCGAGAGAGGTTTTCTTGCCCCTCTGCTCTGCCCTGGTGAGACCACATCTGGAATATTGTGTCCTGTTGTGAGCCCCTCAGTTCAAGAAGGACAGGGAACTGCTGGAGAGTCCAGTGCAGGGCAACAAAGATGATTAAGGAAGTGGAGCATCTCTCTGTGAGGAAAGGCTGAGGGAGCTGGGTCTCTTTAGCTTGGAGGAGACTGAGGGATGACCTCATCAATGTTTACAAATATATAAAGGATGAGTGTCACGAGGATGGAGCCAGGCTCTTCTCGATGACAACCAATGATAGGACAGGGGGTAATGGGTTCAAACTGGAACCCAAGGGGTTCCACTTAAATTTGAGAAGCAACTTCTTCTCAGTGAGGGTAACAGAACACTGGAACAGGCCGCCCAGGGAGATTGTGGAGTCTCCTGCTCCGGAGACATTCAAAACCCACCTGGACACCTTCCTGTGTAACCTCATCTAGGTGTTCCTGCTCTGGCAGGGGGATTGGACTAGATGATCTTTTGAGGTCCCTTCCAATCCTGAACATTCTGCGATTCTGTGATCTAGTGAAATAGATGACAGTGTCCTGGGATGCAATATAATGTTGTGAAAAGTTCACAGTGGAAATGTATTTGTGCTATAACTTTCACTGTCAGCCCCAAAGAAACACTAAGTAAAGGACAAAACCAAGCATCTCAGTAATTTAAATTTGCTTTGGCTCTTCTACCCATTGCTTTGCATGGGGAATCGGTAACTATTTGTACACATTTTTTGTACAGTAACACTTTTTTGGGTAAAGAATTCAGCTGGTGAAGTTGGCACCATTCCTTGTATTGCCATATGTCACTCATCAAATACATGTGAGGGTTTTTGTTCCTGGCCTATTGCATGTTTTGAGAAGTTTGTTTTCCTTACCAGTCTTGTTCAGCAACATCCTGCTATGAAAGGTCTATAAACCTGCAGTAGATGTAGCTGGATGGCTGCTCAACGACTGCAAATACCTGAACCAGTAATCTCCAATGAGACTGGTTTTGTTCCCCTGACACTGATCAGTCCCAGGAATGTACCTCAGTCATGAAGAACTAATTTGGGATGGAGGTAGATGTGACACTGTAATGGAGCAGCTTCTCTTACCTAAGCCAATGTTACTTCTACTTGTGCGTTCACTATCACTTTAATTAATGCAGGAGTTTCCCAAGTGAAGGCAGACACATTTTGGTTGTCATTCCTACATGAAGGTAAAGGATAGTTGCCCTGGTTGGTAACCGCAACGTAGGGAACTCTGGGCCTCCAAGGATGCCAGGGATATGTGTTCCCTTTAAAATATTCATAGTACTTCTCTCCCTCCATCACAGCTGTATCCTGCATATGTATATAACCCAGTGCAAAGTCACTGCCATCATCACTGGAACACCACATGGAGAAAAAAGAGAAAAATCAATTCATCCTCTACATCCCAGCAATTCAGATTTTGATCATGAAGGGGTTCTTTCTGTTACTTTTCCTGTGTCTAACATAAGCACCACGACTACCACTGCAAGTGAGCAAACACACCAGCACCACTTGGAGCAAGAGAAAAAGTGTGGCTGTTCTCCAAAGGACACATTTCCAGCCAACACACCCAGCTGAAAGTGTTCAAAACCAGCTGGAATTTCTGGTTAGTGTTCAGATCACCTCACAGGGTGTCACGTGTGGCTTCTTCACCGCATACATTAGCAGTGACATATCCAAAGTACCCATGAATTCAAGTAACATTTCTGCTGTGCCACTTACTACCTTAATTTACACAGAGTTTCTTTGATCAGGACAAGTATGGCAATTACTGGATATTTCCATCCACTTGATTTATTCTACAAAATTGTTTGTTTGTTTGTTTGTTTTGTTTTTGTTTTCCAGAATCCAGCAGGATGAAGACTTTTGTCTTCAGATTTTCCTTTCTGGTGCTGGGGAGCTGAGATGACTTAGCTGTGCCTACAAACACAGAGTAAAAGGACAGAGTAAGTGGAAGCCCTCTGCATCAGTGGGAGCACTCAGGCTTCATGCAGATAGAGCAGGACAAAGGCAGACACAGTATAACAAATACCTTTCCTCCACTCTACTTCATTTCCTGTTTCCACATACCCGTTACCCAGCCCAAGCCCTTTTTGTTTCATGTCCTTGAGGATGCATGGGAGGATGCAGCAACATAGCATCATTAGTGTGAACTTGGGGATAAGGAATGAATGGGGCCTCTGTTGGCCCATGTGTCCCCACCTTTTCGACCAGCTCTGTAATCCTGGATCTTGATGTGTTTGCATGCTTAAAAGCTACATGAAACCGGGAGGGCTAGAAGGCTGTCAGAGCACTCTATCGAGTGCTTACTTATAGGGAAGATAAGAATGTTCTTTGCCTGGTTTCACCTGTCAAGGAACTTCAGGATTCTGGCTTGTTATACACAGACCTGTATTAAATCAGAATTTAGCCTGCTATGTATTTAAATGAACTCATATTGGCATATACATATAAAACTATATTTACACCCCCAAGTATATATTCACTCTATGTTAAATATGTGCTGAACATATATTTAATGGATATTTATTTTGACTGTTTGATAAACAAAGTCAAATTACCCAATTTCTGCACTAAAAAAGTAGAGAAAAAATAAAAGGTAGACAGAACAGGCAACTTGGCTATACTCATCTAAGACAAAACTGTAACACTCCCCTAGATTTCAAGGCCAGATGGAACCAGTCGTGATCTTCCAGGTTGATTTCCTGGAAAATGTCAAGATCATGCTCATAACTCCAGGTCAATCTATTGTGTATGAACACACCAGAGCAGGAGAAGCATTCCTGGCACTGCTGTCTGAGGTGAGCCATGGAAAAGAGGTAATAAAAACTCACGTGGTAACAGTGTTACTTAAAAAACAAGCAAAACCACATAAACTGGTTTACTGTGCACATATCCCAAGCTCCAAATGTCCAGCACAGGAACAGCCAGCACATCCTAAAACCATCTTTCCCTACAATATTACTGGTATAGCTCCCCAGAAAAGTATGTAGGGATATGATGAGGACTTGGAGAAATTCAAGGTTAATGAGGTAAAGACAGATTCAGTAAAGATGCTGGAAAGAAGAAAAACATCCCAAACCACAGTTTTGAAAAGGTTATGGTAGATAATCTATTTTCGTTCTGCTTGAGAAAAGTGATGATGCTATGGGCTAGATTAAATCGTGGAGGTTACAGTGGGCTTATGCCAGAGTTCCCGTTTATAGGGGTACCTAGACATGGACTTTTACTGGCTTACAATGCCCAGTAAAGTACCTTAAGCTTTAGGTGCTCCTGGGCTATAGGAGGTTGTGGAGGCCACATGCGTGTTGAGGAGCATGAGGGTGGCAGGGAGATGCAGACCAATTCTGGGCTTGCCCAGTCTTGCACGAGTGGAATGTCAAGGAGATACCTTCCACCTGGGCTGCCACCACCCTCACTCACAGCAGCCAGGTGCAGAATCTGGCCATGGCACTTGTCCAGGAGCCATCTCCAACACATGCTTTTCTGCATGCTGGCGTCTGTGCAGTGTGGTGCTGATGCCAGGCTGGGGTGAGTCAGTGCCAACTTCCCCAACAGGGCACCACCTCTCCATGCCCAAAATCTTCCCTGTGATGCCATCAGGTTGGACAGCACTCATGGACAAGAAAATAAAAACTGTGGGTATATTTGGTTGCTGGGCATATATGGCAGGTGGTTATTAACCCAAGTTAGTGAAATTTGGTGGCCTAATCTTACCTTCAACTATATCCCAACATGGATGACCCTCTACTGGACTTTCTTCTTGCCTCCTTCACAAAATCACATGCCTCAGCTGTCCTGAAATGGTGTTTTCAGTTCTTTTGGACAGGAGTGATGAAGAGATGAATGAACAGTAACTCATATCTGAGTAACGCCTTTCTTAAAGACAAGAAACACTCTCTCTTCGGTGCACCTAAGCAAGGCAATTTCCAGCAAAATCAGAAAACACCATTTATGCTATGGATATTTTTTTTTTCTGCTAAGAAAACTCCAAGTTTCATCTCTAAGTGCCACCAGTTCATATCTAAATATTTCTTACTCAGAGACGAAACATAGGGTAAGCTGAGGATAAATGTTCCATGTTCAAGGAATAGGAGGAGTTTATGGGCTTTTTTAGTAATAATTCATTAAGATCAAGTGAAGTACAAGAAGAGCATGTTACAGAGCAGACTGGGAATTGGAAGTGAGGTAAGTGAAAGGCGTGTGATAATTTCAATTTACTGCTTCATTCTGCAGAGTACCACATCGGTGTCATCAGTATGTATGAATAACTTGGGCCATGGATGTGCTAATGGTGGCTTATGGCATCCCTGCCTGTTCATCCCCTCCTGCCCATCACCTCCCCCTGCTTTCAGACTGCACTGACAAAAGAGTTCTTGCAGCAACTCAGTGACCTTGATCAGGCAAAGGCTTTGGATTTGTAAAATGCCTTCTTTCCCTTAAAAAAAAATTTTAAAAAGCTTTTACTTAAAGCTCTTTTCCTGACGCGTTTCACAGCCTTTCCACCCCAAACAGCTGTACTGGCAAAGCCACAGGGCCATTGTACTGCAGCTCACAGGCAGAGCGATGGAGTGAGATGCAGAAATAACTCCGGCCATTATTGCCACCAGGGACAGGACATTGCAGAGCCACAGCCTTACATTCTGCTCAGAGCCACAGCCTTACTTTCTGCTTCTAGCTTGGCCTAGACTCAAGGCAGGACTCTGGGAAAGTTACTTACCAACCCCGCACCTCAGTATTTCAGGTTTTTATAGTGTAAAATGGAGTCACTGATGGTTACCCAACCTGGTGGAGACCTCAGCTGCACACGAAGTGTTCTCTTTGCATGTGTGTGCATATAGCACACACATACTCTTACAAACATACTTGCACATACAATTGCTTTCCTATGGACATTTTTGTGTCAGAAATAGGCTTACAGCCAGAAAAGAACAGGACTACTTCTCTGGGAATATTGTGCAGTTGCTAATTTCACTACCGGAACTGTGTTGCTGCACAATCTGGCCTCCTTCCACAACTGCCTCTATAGAAAATAAAGGGGACTGATGAGCCTATGGATAATGATAAACATATGGAAGGCAGGCAGTGCTATGCATTAGAAGCCAGAACACATTAAAAGGTATTTTAGTTGTTGGCAGTGTAGGATCAGTGTAGGAAACATCATCTAACAGCGAAATCTCATACTAGTAAGTTTCATACTCTGACAGTATTTGGCATTTTTCTTTCACTTAGCAAAAAAATAAAATAAAAAATGACTAATTCAAAGTGAGGGCCAAACTGTTAAGTTTCAAATGAGTTTGTCATAACTGCAAAAATACTGGATCTTTGGTTTTGTTTATGTTGGAAAGTGCTTTCATTTCAGACTAGGTCACTTGATTTTCTTTTGACTGTACACGAGACCTTTGACTCCTCAGAAGACACAGGAGACAAATTGAGTAATGTGATGTCATTGCCTTGTGGAGTTCTCATAACACTAAATATATTAGTCACTTGCCTTGCCAGTACCAAGAGGGTAGAGAAGAAATTCAGCAAGATGATTGTATTATGTAGATGGACAACAATAATTGTTCCCTGTGATATATGCTACTTTCTCTCCATTATTTCAACCATTTTTGGAGAAGCTAGTGAAGGCCATATTTCAGCTAGGTGATATTTCTCACCAGAAGCATTTGTCTTCTCCTTGGTGTTTACATTGACTATGCAAAATCATAGAAATTTTGTACTCAGTGGGAAAGTACATTCATTACATTAAAAAGCTTAAAAGCTCGAGTTTTACTTTTTACCAGGGCTGGAGATTGTTCACTCTCAGGTAGATACAAGAAGCTAGATATTTGGGAAAAGTGTGTTAGTTGCTGCTGGGTTTTTCTTTTGGTGAGTGCGGGAGTATGAATGAAGGCATGGTTATACTTAGCAAATACCTGTTCACACAGTGACATGACCATCTTTTTTTTACAAGGAGGAGGGAAAGCTGCATGATTTCTGTTTCTCCTTATAAAGTATAAGTGGCAGTTCCTTGTTCCAGTGAAATGCGATGTTGGATTTCATACAGGCTCCATGTTGTTCACACCAAATACTTATCTGTTGGGTAATGACAGCATAGTCTCACATGGGATGGCAATAAATATAAAGATGCATAATTTTCCTCTCTAAGTTTTCATAGCTAGCATTCAGAAAAATCAATAATTTTCTGTACTGACATTGGGATTACTTCAAGCAGGTTTTGTGAGTGACTTTTGCTCCTGCTTTTAATGCCACTGATTTTCTTGTGCAAGAGTTGTTTTTGGTGTTATCGCGTTATACAAAATTAGTAATGGCGATTGTGGAAAGTATGCTGGGACTTTTCTGCTAGTACAGAAAACATTTTTGAGAACTCAGAGATTAATCACAAGGTGTGGACCACTGGAGACATTATCTTAAAGTATAATTAACCATTTGCTAATTGTAAGATCAATTGAGCATGTCTGGATTTTTTTAGGGATACTTGAGGGAAAGAAACCAGGCATACAAACTCTTGTTCAGTGGATAAATTATAGCTATAAGATCCCAGTTTCTGACAGACTTAGAAGTCAAATAAGAGGTTGGTCAACCCTTCTCAAAATCTCTAGCATATAAATCAGCTTGAAGAACTACCTGGGTTTTACTAAGTGATTACTGGAAAAATACCTTCCAAAAAATCCTACCACTGAAAGCCTCATACCAACTCTTTCAGTACTTCAGTGTCTGTGCTTAAGTGAGAAGTGACATGGTTTAACCCAAATATGACTGCACTCAGAGGTATGCTTTATTTAAAACAGCCACTTCTTAGAGACTAAAACAAATGAGGTATTAACTCCTTCAGCTAGAGTTAGTGGTCTACTCCACCCAAAACTAGAAAGCAAAACAAGCCTCCCCACCCTTATGGCCCTCCTGTCTGAAGCTGAAGTCATGCAGACAACATTATGTGTTCATGGGAAAGCTAATGTCCGTAAGCAATTGGTCATGAAACAAAACACATTAGATTAAAGCAGAAAGTGGGAAGTTCTGTATCCCTTGGGACCAATCAACTCCTCTTGCCTTTCCCCAAATCCTGAAAACTCTTTTTTTTTTTTTTTTCCCCAGCAATAATCATCTTCATCGCAGCCTATTTAGTCTACATAACCCTTATATCTTTTGCATTCTGTGATGTTTAGTCTTTCCAAAATAAAACAGAGGGGCACTAAGATAGGGCAAATAATTTTGTACAGTCTGTAAAGTACTGTTGTTTGTGCTGAGCAGTGCCAGCTGTCTCAGGGTGTTGGCACATGTCAGATGCACAAGTCCCTTAGCTGTCTCTGTGGCTCTTCACTGGACTCTCTCCAGCCAGTCAATACCTCTTTTGTACTGGAAAACCCAGAACTGGACCTGGCACTCCGAATGTCTCTCACGGGTACTGAGAAGAGGGGGATGGACATCTTTGGAAACATTTCCAGGATTGTTTGCTTCATCCTTTCCCTAGGATACAGGTGAGGCTGACTGGCCTTACTCTCCACATTCAATTTTTGCTTTTCCTGAAGACAGCAGTGACATATACTTTATTCTGTTCCTCATGAGCCCCTCAGATTTGTTCTAATCTTTCAATAATGGTCAAGAGCGGCCTAACAATGACATTGTCCAGGTCCCTCAGCACTCATGTATATATCCCATTAGGTACCACGGGCTTGTGCATGTTCAAGTTGTTCATTAATCTGATCTTCCTCTATTGAGGAGGGTCCTCTTGCTCATCCAGAAGTTTATCCCTTAAAAATGTCCTATCTGAGATCACAGAACATGGGCCCAGGCCTTCAGCTGGTGATTTAAATAAAGTTCTTCAGCTCATGTTCAAGGAAGGAACTTAAGAACATGTAGCTATGTGATGCATAGTATGTGCTACAATCTACTGATTTTTATCCAGGAATATTGTTTTAAGATTTATACCATGCTATGAAAAGGCTGAAAAAAAGATAGCAATGTCTACCTCGTGCATGAAAATACTTGAGCAAAAGGCTCTGCTTTGCTGCCCAGCATCTCCTTCTGAGAGTGCTGAAGTGCTTTCCAAGGAAGTTTATGCTTATGGTCCAGGCTTAAACTGCAGAGTCAGCTACAGAAAGTCAGCCTTGAGCCTTACCAATTCCTTCCTGGCATTTTGCTCTCAAATGTAATTTTGACATTATTAGAAGGTGTGCTGTGCTCTGGAAGATTTCAGGGAACATCGTTGGCTGGTTTCACCCTAGCCTGCAGGCTAATACCTCCTTGTGAATCTTCCCTGGCATGTGATCTCTTCAGTTAACACCAGCATGGTACAGATATCAGATATTAATCCTCCAAGGTTATTGTTAGGTTAACAAGGGTAGATGCCATGAACACAGGAAACACTTCAGAGACATTTGGCCCAGATCCATGCAGTTATTTAGATGTCTTAACTCCTACAGAAGACAAACAGGAGTTAGAAACATAGGGAACTCTAAGCTTGGTGTCTCAGTGAATCTAAGAGCCAGCTCTCAAAGATCTCATAGTCTTAGTGCCCTTCCTGCTTGCCCACTACTAAATTCAGAAACAACCAATATTGGCAGAGGAACTCATTCCAGCCTGTCAGCTTTGAACTACCTGTAGTGAGCCACATAGCTATGAACTACAAATGAATCATGGAAGTTGCTAAGTAATGAAATCACTGACCTTAGAGAGAGGCTCCAGATGGCTCAGGAAGCAAATGACCCATTTCAGGTTGCCAGGATCACATCATCCAGATGCCCTGTTCCATATGTTGCTGGTTCCCAGTTGAATGCCAAGCCCAGTGCTTCACTCCTGATTTTTTAATCCCCCTGCAGAACCAGCCCAAGCTATTAAAAGGGCTGTTTCATTCATATTTTCTACTTTATTAAATTGGCTGAGTGTAGGAGTGATTCATCGTCCACCAAAACACACTCATCCCTCTGCAATCCATCTAGAAAAAGGTATAGTATAAATAAAGGAATGTGCCTCCAAGGATGAGATGGTTTGTTGGGCTGACGAGACTCTCATCCCTGATTTCTGAACAGCCTGAGAACAGGGTAAGGGAGCAGCCTGGTCCACAGACCAGTGCAGGATTTGGCTCCCCAGACTGTAATCTATTCAGCATTCCCCAGACTCCCTTTCTGGAGTAGTGTTTGCGGACTGTACTAGAAGGTTTCCTAATTCCACGGAGCAAAAGAGCAGATGTGAGTGGTTGTGCAACAGTCTGCAGACCGCAATCTTTCCTCAAGTATTATAAATGCTGGGAGTCTGAACAAATTCCAGTGGCAATTTAGAAAAATTAATGGTATGGTGACGTCTGTGTACATTATTTAGGTCATTATTTATCAGATTTACACAGTTCTATCAATGGAGAAAAAAATGTGTCATTATGTTGAAAAATGCTGTAAAGGCTCTTCAGTTCAGCCATTTGAATGTTGCTGATTTTGTTGTCTTTTAACTGTGTTTAACTGCATATTTCCATGGTGACAAGAAAGTGTTTTATCTTCTCATTCCCAAAGCAAAACCAGGAACTACACCCCCTAATGTGTTTTGTTTGAGTGATGGCATAGGGGTCACCAACCAGTTTTTGGTTGAGGATGTTATGGGTCAGCTTTGTTGCACAAGTATACATCTAAATTCAAAGTTATTCTACTGAGGTCTGTGGCATTTCACCACTGTAATAATGCAAAATTTGACCTCTTGTGTCCTCTTAGCTGCACTTGGTGAATGTGCTTTGCTCCTTGCTTTTGAGTGTACATTGCTTTTTGAGCTGAAAAGAGGACACATGCATAAGAATCAAGATCTTTCTTTCATCTCTGCCTCCTGCGTGGTCAAGACTGTGAGCCCTACTAGGGAAAGCAACTGCACAGGGAAAATTACGGTTTATGTCATGGAGGCATCTAAGGCCATGGCTAAAAGCAGTGCTACTAGAGTAAGCCTTTCTTCCTTCCAAAACACTAGGTGAAGAGGAGTGTCTGACTTACAGAAAATAAAAAAGGCTCAAACACCCATGAGCAGCAAGACAAAAACCAGCAGTTTTATACCCATCCCAGTTGGTTTATTTTGGTCAAACTTTTTTCTTAGGAAAAGCAGCTGTAGAGCTCAAGAGAAAGAAGAAAGTTTCCTCAGAAATAAGCTAGCTTTGTCTGAGGAGGCCTGGCTCTCCCAAAGGTGGAAGCTATGCCCATACACTTAGAAAGTCAAGTCAAGTGGCTGGGAAATACAACAAAAGTTGGGTGAAGACTCTCCCAAAAGCCTTCTGCGTGACTTTGGAGAAAATATCTATTCCCTGAATCAAGACTGGATGGAAAAATTAATTTTAACTGTGTGTATGTATCCCAGACACAGGGGCTTAAAGCACAAGCATAATATTATCCTGCTGGGAGTTTCCTACCTAAATTAAGTCCTTCAAGCTCCATCTCAGTTTTCTTCAGCCATGAAATGAATTTGAAGACCAGAATCCAAGGCCCTCTCTTAAAAGTGGCCAGCGGAGATGCATTCCAGGAATGAACTGCTAGACAGAGCATTTCAAATTGAGGTTGGGTTTCAGTCTGTTCCTACATTTTACTGGTTTTCATAGCCATTAGCACTACTCCAAAGAATCTTTTTTTCTGTTGCAACAGCATTTATGATTATGGATTGAAGCTTTCTTCCCATCAGTGGATGCGTAATGACATAGTCAATGAGATGGTGAGTATTAATACTGTTAAAAACACGGAGAATCATCTTGTGAATGGTTGTAAAGTAGAATGTATTTCCTGTTTTCCCATTGTGTTGGTTCTACTGAAAACAATGCAGTTAGAAACCTTTCTTTTCCAGAGCTAGTACGGTCATTATTTGGACTTAGTTTGAGAACAAGACGATAACACCCTGGGACAGAGTTAAAGTTTTTGATTTCTCTGGTCTGAGAGCCAAGGATGCTCTGCCCACAGGTGTGAGGTAACGAGGAAAGGTGGGCATGGATGGGGCAGAGCTTGACCAACATCCAGACTGATAAATAAGGGCATTCCATTCCATTAGCATCATGCTTCATATTTAAGGAGAGTTGGAATCTTCCTGTTAGCTCTTTTTCGAAGTTGAGACAGAGGCCTGTTCGGGGAAGCTCTGTTTGGGACTTTCTTTAGTTTGGCATTTTGCCGTCCTGCTCTTTGCAGAGACCTCTGGGCCTTTCTGTCCTTTTCTCTTTTCTCTCTCTGGGATCAGCTATTCAGAACCAGGTGCTGCTTCCTGGTACTGGCTACTTGGTGTGGAGAGAGCTCATGAGGAGTTGCACTGAGTATCTCATATTTTATATTCTATTTCCATTTTATATATATGTAATAGTAGTAGTATGTTAGTGTTATTTTGCTTTTTTATGAAAATGTTTTTCTCAATTGATGAGTTTCTCCCTTCCCGTTTGATTCTTTCCCCTATTCAGGGTGGGAGAGGCTGGAGTGAGCGAGTAGCTGTCGTGGTTATATTGCTAGCTCGGGTTAAACCATGACACCCATATTCAGGAAGTAAAAGAAGAAGTAGAAGAGAGGAGAAAAACCAAAAACTAGAGTAGTTTTGGATAGGCCCATCCATCTCACAAGGGAGTGTGCAGGAGGCAATACAGCTATGGAAGGGCTTGGGTTTTAAGAAGCCAGTAAGACTGGAAATTGATACAGGTGTAGAGAACAATATACAGACATTAATTAAAAGTAAGAATGTTGAGATTTTTATGAAATCGAGGTGAATTAATTATTCTAAGTTTTCCAACTTATCAGTCTATTCCCTCCTCTGGGACATTTAGTGGAAATAGATATCAGTTCTTTCTAAGAAATACCCTGTAACAAACTGCTAAAGCAGACATAATCTAAAAAAAAATTTTTGTGTGATTTTTGTCTTATCCCTGGATAGAGAATGAATGCTGTGGTTGTTTAAAAATAATCTCAAAGTAAATAAGTTGTATGGGAAAAGGTTCTCATGTCAATGCTTGCTTCCAGACCAACACAAATCTATGGACATTGTTTTTACCATATAAACAAGGTATCTTAGATCTAGGTTCAGAAATCTCCCTTTTTATATCCATTTATTGTAAACAAATTATGATTAGGGCAACCAATTGCTTTTGTTTCAGAGAAATTTAACACAAGTCAACCGGTGTCCTGCAGTCGGATGAGTAAGTCACTGCTATGACCACTATTCTGAATGTCTGAGTAATTCTGAATAATACAAAACATTAACTGGCACTGGAAGCTTGCGTCAAGAGATCTCAGTTAATGGCTAGTTTAACTGATGGATTTAGTGGAAGACCTTTTAATACTCCACCTTTTTGGAATGTTTGGTCTCTCCACACTGAAGATCTAATAATTTTTCAAAATGTTGATTTTTATTGGGCTAGCGTGACATACAGTGGTGAAGTCTGAAAACTTTCACTGGAGTCTTCTACAAGGAAAAGGATTATCTAAATGTTGTCTTTTGCCTCAGCATAACTATCTCAATTGTACCAGATCCACTTGAGTTCCCCTTGTCTGGTGTTCTGGCAGCAAAGATGGCAAGAGGCAATGTAGGCCCACTGATGAATGAGGTGAGTGCCCTGGTGGCAGAAGACACAGAGAAGGCAGAATTGCTGAATGCCTTCTTTGTCTCTGTCTACTCTGCTGGAGGCTGTCCTGGGGAACCCTGTACCCCTGAGACCCCGGATGAAGCCAGGTTAATGGAGGAGTTTGCTTTAGTCGATGAGGACTGGGTTAGGAAACAATTAAGTAGTCTGGACATCCATAAATCCATGGGTCCAGACGGGATGCATCCGCAGGTGCTGAGGGAGCTGGCTGAAGTCATTGCTAGACCACTCTCCATCATCTTTGCCAAGTCTTGGGAAACGGGAGAGGTGCCCGAGGATTGGAGGAAAGCAAATGTCACTCCAGTCTTTAAAAAGGGCAAGAAGGAGGACCCGGGTAATTATAGACCGGTCAGCCTCACCTCTGTCCCTGGGAAAGTAATGGAACAGCTTATCCTTGGTGTCATCTCAAGGCACATCAGGGATAAGAGGGTCATTAGGGGCAGTCAGCATGGCTTTACCAAGGGTAAGTCATGCTTGGCCAACCTCATAGCCTTTTATGAGAATGTAACAAGGTGTAGGATGATGGCAGAGCGGTGGATGTGGTCTACCTTGACTTCAGTAAAGCCTTTGACACAGTCCCTCACAGCATCCTCACAGCTAAACTGAGGAGGTGTGGTCTAGAAAATAGAGTAGTGAGGTGGGTTGCAAACTGGCTTAAAGAGAGAAGCCAGAGAGTGGTGGTCAATGGTGCAGAGTCCAGTTGGAGGCCAGTATCTAGTGGAGTGCCTCAGGGGTCAGTACTGGGGCCAATATTATTCAATATATTCATTAATGATTTAGACGAGGGAATTGAGTGTACTATCGGCAAGTTTGCTGATGACACTAAGCTGGGAGGAGTGGCTGACACGCCAGAAGGCTGTGCTGCCATCCAGCGGGACCTGGACAGGCTGGAGAGTTGGGCGGGGGATAACCTGATGGAATTTAACAAGGGAAAGTGTAGAGTCCTGCATCTGGGCAGGAACAGCCCCAGGTTCCAGTATAGGTTGGGGAATGACCTATTAGAGAGCAGCGTAGGGGAAAGGGACCTGGGGGTCCTGGTGGACAGCAGGATGACCATGAGCCAGCACTGTGCCCTTGTGGCCAGGAAGGCTAATGGCATCCTTGGGTGTATTACAAGGGGGGTGGTCAGTAGATCGAGAGAGGTCCTCCTTCCCCTCTACTCCGCCCTGTTGAGACCCCATCTGGAATATTGTGTCCAGTTCTGGGCCCCTCAGTTCAAGAAGGACAGGGAACTGCTGGAGAGGGTCCAGCGTAGGGCAACAAAGATGATTAAGGGAGTGGAGCATCTCCCTTATGAAGAAAGGCTGAGGGAGCTGGGGCTCTTTAGTTTGGAGGAGACCTTATTAATGTTTATAAATATATAAAGGGTGAGTGCCACGAGGATGGAGTCAGGCTCCACTTAAATTTGAGAAAGAACTTCTTCTCAGTGAGGGTAACAGAGCACTGGAACAGGCTACCCAGGGAGGTTGTGGAGTCTCCTTCCCTGGAGACATTCAAAGCCCGCCTGGACACATTCCTGTGCGACCTCACCTAGGCGTTCCTGCTCCAGCAGGGGGATTGGACTAGATGATCTTTTGAGGTCCATTCCAATCCCAAACATACTGTGATACTGTGATACTGTGATACTGTGAATTCCTTTTTCTTTTTTTTTTTTTTTTTTTCTGACATGTAGTCTCCTTTGTAGTTCTTTTGCCTTCTTGCATACTAGGACAAGGAGAGATGGAATTTGTAGTGCATTTGAATATCAGCAGATTCAGGGTATTTCACAACTAGCTTGGGAAAGGGAAGCAGAAGGGCTTTCAGAAGCAGGTCAATCTGCTTCTACTTTTCTGAGCTGATATCAGAATGAGACAGAAAATGGCACTCAACATCAGAGCTATGCAGAGAAAAGCTTCATAAATCAATAAATCTTCACCTAACAGGGTGATAAAGGTTCATAGACAATTCATCCCTAGGAAAAATGGTAGCATAGAATAATATCAAATGAGTGAGGGCCAGTTTTGAGCACAGGAAATAGCTTGTTCTTGCTTCCAGGTTGAGTATGACAGAAAGTCATAGTCTTGCTTCTGCTCTCTCTACTGCCTGTGCCACAGCTCTTTAAAGCCAAGTTGGCTGAGAGAATATATAAGGAGGTAAATACTGCTGGAAGGGAAAACAAAATTTTTAACTCCCCATACTTCACTTCCCCTGGCAGCAGACAGTACCATGACCTAATTCTCCAGAGCTCTCCTCCTGCTTCTCTGTCCTAGGACTAGTCATTTTCCTTCCCACACCCACCTCACATCATTTCATTGACTCAAGTGGTCAGTTCTTGCCTGGACAATCCCCTATCCAGATGGCAATAACAATTCAGTGACATTCTCACTGCTGAAAAACTTTGAGCTGTCTTTGCACCCAAGAATTTCAAGCTGTGTCCAGCTTTACAAAAACTGAAATGTTCATGAGAGAAACAGAGCTTCCTTAATGACTTTTCTAGAGTCTCCCAGTTGCAATAAGGTCACAGAATAGTTTAGTTTGGAAAAAATTTCTGGACATCATCTGATCCAAACCTCTGCTCAAAGCAGGAACAGCTTTGAGGTTAGGTCAAATTCCAAAGTTGGATCAGGTTGCTTAGAGTCAGATCACTGAGTACTGAGTATGTTCAAGGCGATATTGGAGAACCTTTTGCACTGTTTTACCACCCTCAGTATGAGCAAACTCTCCTAATATCTAATGGGAGTTTGGCATATTGCACTTTGTGCTCATTGCTTGTCAGCCTTTTGCTGTGTACTGCTGAAACAAGTCTGGCTCTACCTTCTCTCTGTCCTCTACTAGGTAGTTGCAGATCACCTTCATCTTCTTCAGGCTGAACACACCTAGCTCTATCAGCTTCTCCTCGTAACACTGCTAGGAAACATCATCCTTGATAAATCATTCCCTGCCTGGGTTTGTTATGTTTTGGAAAATAAGAGTCAGAAGAGCAATGGAGTGAAAAGCTTGCCTTTCTTCTTTTAGAGTTTGATTGATTTTAAAAAATATATAATTCTCATTGGTTAGGCAGGAGAAGGAGATCAGAGCTTTGAGTTATTGTTCATGCAAGTTTTTCTTACATAGGTGTGTTTTATAGTATTATTTTCTGTGGATGTTATATGTCTTGTTGCACAGTAAGTTGGTGAGCCGACCTTGTGTTAACACTTGTTTCTGGAATCCACTGAACATGGAGCAGAAAATGTTTGTGAGTACAATACAAATCCCAGCAAACTCTATAAGCACAGATTTCACAGGTGCATGTTTCACCTTAGGAAAGGGAGGCAAGGCTTTTGCAAAGGGTAGCATAAATCTTTTGATGTTGACTTTAAAAAAAAAAAAAAAAGAAGAATAAAAATAAAAAGAATAAGCTATCAACAAAAAACTTATGGACTTTAACTGCCATTGAGATCTCTGAGAAAAGTTGAAATTATTCCTAATGCGCGTTGTATTTTACTGGAAAATACATTTCAAGAAACATCAACATCCGTCCCCCATTTCTATAGAGTCTGGGCTGCAAGAATGAAAGGGTGAAAAGCTGAGAGATGTAATAGACATTTGACTCCAGCAGCAGAGCTGTAACCACTCAGCAGCAGAGCTGGGAGCAGAGGGGGTGGCTGTGGCAAGCTGGACCAGAAGCAGGCAGCAGCCAGGTGGCAATAGCTGGGGAAATAACGGCATGGTGTGGCTGCTGTGCCTGAAGGAAAATGGCTTCTGACAAAGAAACCTTCTCAAGTTTCTTTTTTCCTTCTGAGAGTGAGGAATGGAGAAAAAACCACAACTGGCAGAGTCAGAGCGAGCAGGGAAGGAGCCCTGAGTGTGGAGTAACACTGGTAGCAGAAGATGATTTCAGCTTCATGGATGAGGCAGTGTCTGCTACAAAGAGGAGTGATAAATTGGGATAAGTAGTACTGTACATGGGAACATGCACTGTATATGTACACACAGAGTATACGTGTGGTTTGTGGTTTGTTTTTGGTTTTGTCTTTGTTTTAGTGTTCGGTCATGCTAGAGCCAAATACTGCTGCAACATCCAGTGTGCCCAATAGTGGGACCTGCAGCTACTTTTCATGTACAGCTTCTGCCAGTAGAGACTGGATCGCGTTCAGAAGCAACACATGATGTGCTGTGCATTAGATCAGCTTTGGTCACACTCAAGCAGTATTAAACCCACTTGCACCACATCTACTAATGTGAAAACCAGCAGTAAGCCAACCCAACGCATGCTCCTGGCACTCTGAGAGGCCTCCTCCTGGAGGCTACTTTACATTTACACACAGGGGGCACTTGAATTGAATCTTCTTTGTGTTTTATATGTCTGATTTATACTAGTTCAGCTTCAATCTCTTTGTTCCGCTTTTTGCAAATGTATAAGAAAGGCAAGCATGGTCTAAAGACACCAGAATCTCTCACAGTGTAAATTATCGTTGGGTGCAGCTGGCACTGTCTTCACCTCAGTTTAGAACGTAGCTCCTTCAGTTGGCTATTGGACACAGTGATTTTCTAAGCTTGTCTGGCAAGCCTTACAACCTAGCCCCTCTTCTCTTGCAGATGCTGCTAAAGTTTCCAGGCTCAGAAAATTTTGGAAAGTGTGTCCATCTGGGAGGAAATCTTGCATCTCCTTGGAGCTGCTTTTCAAAGGCTTTCACCACAGCCCAATGGAAAACCTTGTGAAAATAAAGTGAAAATAAAGCTTAGGCATCCCAATTTCTTTTATTTTGAACACCAAAATCAATTAAGTATTGCACTCTGTAGGCATCCACAAGTTCACAGAAATATTCCTTTCCCATGAAAATGTAGCAGAATTAAAAAGCCAAATAAATCCCCCCTGAAAACCCATCCTTCACCTTCACAGTTGCAAGCTTTAAAAACTGCAAAAGAGAGCGGGGACTTTTCAGAGTTTGCACTGAGAAGGTGTTGAAAAATGTAACCAAGCATGACTAATGACCCTGTGGCGTGGGGTGTTTGCATGGATTTTGTTTGCAAGCATCAAGCATGTGAAAACAGCTAACTTGAGGAGGAAGGTAAGCACCATATGGAGGAATGCAGATAGAAATTATGTCTTGTGTGTTGGCCGATAACAACAGCAATACGAGTGCCTCCTGACACTGAGCGGCTGCTCAGTTGCACCCAGTGAGAGGGAGGGTGCATTATTTACCTGTGGAGGTTGATGTTCATTAATTATAAGCTAAGGAATAGTGGGTAGCAAATAATTAACACCACAGCGTTAGTGCTATCTGTAAACTAAAAAATTAGTATCAGTCGGTAACCTGCATTATGAGAGTTATTTATTCTATTGGAAGATAGTGTAGCTCATAAAAAAATGATTCAGTATGCGTTGCTTGCTGCTCCAATATTCCCGCTGCTGTAAGCACTATGTACCATAAAATGCAAATTACAGAGAGTAGGCAGGCTTTCACACACTGAGCAGCTGTGTAACACCTCATGTCTGTTTGGACTCAGTGAGAAGAAAGGTGCTCAGCTACTGCTGTGGACTGAACTCAGTTGCAGAGGCATCTTCAGAGAGCTGCTAGGAGAAATTGAGATTCTTGCCCCTCTCTATAGCATGTGTGTGTATGGCCTTCATCAACCCCACATCTACGTGACTTTCAGGCTGTGACACTTTCATCTTTCTATGCTTCCATGAGAAGGGTAGATTTCCAGAGCCACCTGTCACTGGGATAAGAGCTGGAGGTACTGAATCCAGCAGGGAGGGAGAGGAGGGAGTGAGGAGTGGCTCGCTGGGGCGGCCTGTATCTTTCCAGCAATGGCAGAATGGCAGATTGGCAGAATGGGATGAATGGTTCATAGACAACTCCTGCCCAAAATGCTCCCTCACAGCCTTGCAGGGAAGCTAACCTTGGCTTCCCTGGTGCTGCCAGCCCTACACCTCCATCCTTGCCCTGTCAGTGCTGCCTTCAGAAAATGCTATCTGAGGGAAAGTTTCAAAAGCAACTGGAAACTCTCCAGAAGTGTCTGTAGTACTATAGATGGGTCAGACTTGCAGTTGCATTAAACCCTCCTCCCAAGCCTATGTAGCTGTGTGGTAGGGCTCCACTTACGAAGATGCGGGATGCTCCTTTCCTCTCTGTCCTTTGTGGGAAAGGGATGCAGTTTTCTACCCTAGGGATACTGGTTCTCCAACATCAGCTTCATTCTGCCTTCAAGCCTGAAGCAGGGAGAGGAGAAGCCTGCACAGTGAGAAAAGGAGGGATGGCATTTTGCGTGGTGAGAGATGGCACGTGTGCATGGCCATGCACAGCACTGGTTTGCCCTGCTGTCCCTGGCACGAGTGCAGCCCATGGGGCACAAGCCTGCCTCCATCCTTCCCTCCCTCGCTTTTGCTGCCATCCAGCACTGCACAGCCAGCAGTGCTCCAGGGAGGATGGTTCGCTCCCCAATTCCTCTGCTTGTCAACAGCGGTGTCCAGCTAAAGAAGCACAAGGCTTTTTTCCCATGATGACTTTAGACAAGAAGGGTCAGAAGTGCTCTGGGATTATGAAAGAAAAAGGATTCCAAATTAAACCCTCTTCTTTTTTAGTATTTTGCCTGTTATCAATGAGAGATGTAGGCCAAAACCTCTACATACTCATACAAAATAATCAATGGTGAATGCAAATGTGACTGCCTCGAAGATGTTATTTTACGGGACTGAAGTATGCACCCACCAGCGTCTCCAAGTGTCTCTTAGAGTTTTCTCTGCTGCCTTTTACTGTCCTGTCCTGTTCAAAATTTCTAAGTGTGGTAACCTTACAGGAAGGGAAGAGCAGACCTGGGTCCATTTTTAGCCTGAATGTGATACCTCTGAATCTATTACGGTGACCACAGTAAGGCAATACACAGCACTGCCTCTTCCCAGAATCTGAAATCCAGTTCGTTCTGCCTTCGCACATCGCTAACTGGGAGACAGCAATGCCCACACTGGCGGACAAGGGGAAGGAAGGTACGCATTGCCTGTCAAAGACCTCCAGTCCAAAGGCACCATGGTATTGCCACAGATATTAAATACCCAGATCTAAAAATGGGTGATTGAGGTTCCCTTAGTATGCCCATGGTCCCAACCCAGGATATGTGGAATAATCTATGTAATCATATTCCCCTTAGTTCTTCAGAGAAGTCCCAGTGACTGTAATACATGCTAACTTAATCTCAGCCACAGAAAAACGTGTTTCTAATTTACAAATTCGGCAATTTTTCAATAAAAGTTGTTGCACTTTGTCTGATCTATTCTCAAAATACGGAAGTGCTTGAAGCATGACCACCTGCAATAACAGATTACTGTTGCCTAAAATATTGCCATACACCTACAATGTGGAGGCGTAAAGCTTCTCTAAAAAAGATCTTTGTTATTTTTTCTAAAAGAAAGAAATGATCCCAGAGTAAAGCTGGTTTTCAGCAGCCTCTCTGCTCCCCAATGCAACTGGCATCAAAGTCTAATGAAAACCTGTTTGCGGACACTGGATCTGATCCAAGGTACACTATTGGCATATTCTAGACCCCTTGGGACATGACTCATATAAAAAACACAAGGCTGTCATCAGATGGCTGGTGGCTCAAATAAATCAAATTTACTTTGAAAATTGAGGCATACCAAAATTTTATTAGGTGAAACTTTGGCATTTCTTATAGCCAACTTGCACATATATATTTTTATTACTTACAGCAGTTTAAAAGTATGCTACCAATCATATGCAAAACAAGACGCGATTGCAAACGTACATTTTTTACTGGGTGGCAGGAGGAACTGTGTTGTTTTCTTTTAAAAGCCCCGAATAGTCCTACATGTTTGTTGAAGGTGGCACAGCAGAACGGGCCTCTCTGTTTCTTTTCCTGCAAGTGGCTGGGTGCATATCCTCCGTTTGTGGTCTCAAGCCCCGAGTTCAAAGAGCAGCTTCTCTTACAGAATAATTGCTCACTAAAGCTATCAACTGCAATAGAAAAATGACATATAATGTTTGTGATGTACATTTACAAGAAACAGACAAATGCCACCGAAGTCCCTCCATGGTCCAGCAGGGACCTGATCTTTAGGCTTGAAGATGCTGTTCCTGCAGCAGCCCACATGCAGAAGCAGAGCCCAGCTCCTGGCTCAGGTGCATGGGGCTGTACAGGGTCCCTCTTCCTGTACCCACACGCACAGAGCCTCACTGCTTCCTTCAATGCAAAAGATGCTATCAAACACAGGAGAAAAAAAAAAATCTGATTCCTCTAATCCTCTAGCATATGAATTAAAATCAAGGCAAAGGAAAGACAAAATTATTTTGGAGGAAAGTACATGCTTCTGGGCCTGATGAAAGAAGCCAAATCCATGAATTAGAAGAAAATACATTATTTTAAAAAAAAAATGACTCAGTAGACAGGAGAGCCAAACTCCGAGTGACATTTCTAAACTTCATTTATCTGAGTGTGCAGCAAGATAGCCTCTGCTTTAAGCTAATAATAAAAGGAGTAAAAAGCTGCAGATTTGGTCTAGCTTTTCCTAAAACTACAATGAAAGTCTATGGGAATATATTCAGGTACAGTCTGAGAAGCATGCTGGCTCTGCTCCAAAATAACTTAATTCACTGTGCAAACACAAAGAAAGGGAAAATAATGGCACTGCAGATAAAAACCACAAGATTGCTGTAATTGACAGTGTGCTGCTCTCAGACAGAGAGATTCTTGGCCAAATGCTGACACCTCTGTCACAGAAAAATGAGCTGCTGAGGTACCCAGTGGTTGTTTTCCTGGGGAGTGCTGCAATCTGGTGCTCCATCCTGCCGGAGCATCGGGGCTCCTTGCTTGGAGGAGCTCACCCACCAAGGCAGGTGCTTCTCTACATGGTAAGCTTCTTTCTGTGAAAGTACAAAGTATAAATCAAAACAGAATTTGGCCTGCGTATGAAACTCCACAAATAAATTTAATATTCAGTTGTAAAGAAGCACATCTGTAAGTGAGTGGGAAAGCACAGTCTTGGTGGTGTGTCACTTCCAGTAGTGCTAGGCAGAGGATGTGGTTCTTATAGATCCTCCGGATCATTGTAACTCTCTTTTCTTGAAGTAAAAGCCATAAAAGTTCCTTTTATTTCTACAGGAACAGCAAGGCTGGGGCTAAGCTGCTGTCTCCAGAGTCTGAAATGGCAGACCGACTGATCGGCTCTTTTAGAAATCAGGAAACTTGTCCATTCTCCATTTTGACAGCCAAACAAACGTCTGAAGCTGACAAAAGTTATCTCTGACACACAGCATTCACAGCGAATTTAAAGCACTCACATTCAGTAAGTGAAACCCTCACTTTACATATTCCTAATACAATGGGCCATGAGGGCTTTTCCAGTGGAAATGTAAGACCTGATCCAAAGCATTTGAAGAAACAGTTCCTTCCACATTAGTGGACTTTCTCCTTAGCCCTTTATTCCATATGCTGCTGGGTGTGTTTGTTTAGTCTGTGGCCGGATGTAATGGCGCTCTGTAGACTTGAGAAAATCCTGCAGAATTCAGGCTTCTAGCTTATCATGTAGGAATAGACACATACTTCCTCTTGAAATAACAGAAAACTGAGTCATTAAGAGAGACATCAGCAGTACTTAGTCACTGAAATGTAGTGTTGTGACTAAAAATGTATTCCTGTAGACATTTGATCTGTTTCCAGGAGAAAAAAAAAACAAAACATGTAACAAAAATCTTCCAAACTTGTGAGGAAGAAATAAATTCTGATAGTCTGTGGTTCTCTTGAGATAATTTCTTGTCGCTTCAATACACTGCTTGAATATTTTCCAGTATTAGTGTTCTCTATCTCATTGTTTTGGCTGCTGTACATATTTCCACAATTTTCCTTAAATAAAACAAAAAAAATCATCAGGTCATAAAATATTTCTACAATTTAATTAAAAAATAATATTTACTGTCTGCACAGCTTAAATTTGGCCTACTTTTGCATATGTATCATGATGCAGACTTCAATTACATGATCACATAGTAGTTTTCCCCACAGGACTGCAATCTTTTCCTTCAGAGGTTAATCTTCTTTCCAAGTCCTTAATTTTTGATTGATGGACTCTTGAGGCTGGGAAAAGAGCTGCAGCTGAGAAAGGGAAATTTCTCCTGGTTACCTAACTAACCCCAGGATCTGTTCCTCAGATTTCACCTTTCAGCCATGACTTCCTTTCCAGCCCACATCCAATTCTCCCTCTTAAACCCTCTTCTGATCTAGCCCTACTTCCTTGTTTCCATCTCTTAGGCCATGCCTCATTGCCTAAGTAGTCCCACATTTCCTTTCCACTTGCCAGTGATCCTACAGGAAACATCTTGCTGCCACAATGTGGTTCTTCCCTTTCCACCTGTCTTTGCTTTTGTCCCGCACCAGGTTCAGATCAGAGGGTTTCCTCCTCCTCTTCTGGAGGGCTTCCCCAGAGGATGGGGGCTGCAAGAGCACAGAAGGAGCCATGGGAATGGGGCTGAGCTGGGACATGTTCCTTGCCTGAGTGGCAATGTGAGCATGCTCAGCATTACACTCTTTGATCTATCTAGTTCCTGCCTATGCGAACAACCTTTTTCCCAAAGCTTAGCTAGTCTGGGCTTTCACAAGAACAGATCTAGCCCTGGTAGAAAGATCACATAAGAAGGGGTGGGTCTTTCCGTGTGGTTGTACTTGAGCTTTATTTTTTGAAAGAAAAAGTCACATTAGTTTCTAAAAAAGAGGCAAAGCTGTTTATTTTTTCCATAGTGCAATCTTGGATAAGGATATGGGTATGAATACGACTATACATTTTCTTTTGCCGTAATAGATGTTCTTCCGTTTATTAAAAGATCCATCCAACCACAGATGACCATTGGGAATACTCAAGTCATAGGTTTGCAGACTTGTTAGCAACAGGATCTTTTACCGGGATGTGTCAACAGTCTTAGCAAACAGCAGTATAGATAGCCCTGCAATATCACCCTAAAACCCGCCCCCCACACACAGAGTCATTCTAACTCTAAGCACCAGCTCAAAACCCAACCTTCCTCCCAGTCTGAGGTGGAAATGATATATGTCAACTGTACCATATGTGAAGGGACTAGAAGAAACCACCAGGAGACCCTGTGTGCATTTCATTTCTGGGTGAAGACTTCTAACACCCAGTGATGATGAGGCAGCATCAGAGGCAATCTCTATCTCCTGAATCAGCCTAGACACAAGGGAGGTAGTCCCCTACTAGAGCAGCATAGGTGAACCTTGCATCATCCTGACTCTTAATAAAATCAGCTTTCGGAGCCTATGCCATCATGGGAATATTGTTTGGAAGAAGCATTACCTTATTTACATTCTTTTTCATCATTTCAAACTTCTCTTCGCCATGAATGAAAAGCAAATATTTCAGAAAGCTGCATTTATGACATGGTCTTCCAATTCTGAAACACTTGCATTAATAAGGTCCTTGTACAAAGCCTGGCATATTCAACTGGACCTTGAATATTCAAGTTGGAGGATGTAAATTTCACAGAAAATAACAGAAAGTTAGCAGAACTCCAATGTGCATGTGCAGTTGGAAGCTGGGTCCACAAGGACCTCCAGCTCTGCAGAAGACCTGTCACAATCTTGGGTTATTAGTCTAATTAAAGAGAAGCTAGAGTCTTTGCAAAAGTAATTTCTTTCCTGCATACATAGCTGTTCTATGAACCAGACATATTTCCTCAGTGCCAAATTGCATTTCAGAACGTGTCCTTGCTAAATAGAGTGAGATGTATTTCCATTTTTCACAAAAGAACCACATTTTGGATGAGGGGGAGGCAGGAGTCCCAGTACCATTTCCTGAAGTCAACAGCAGACCTGCCATTAATTTCAGTGTCCTAGGATTTAAGCAGAGAGATAGCAGATCCTCAAATGGTTTTAAGCTCACTGAAATGTTAGCCCAAAATGAAGCATGTGCCCTTCAGTTAAGGTGCACATTTACACAGCTGAGGATGACAAGTCTAGTTTGACTGAAGACCGGAGAAGAAAACGATGCCTCCTCCTACATGATCTGCCCCCTGAAGAAAACATCTGCCTGCATGTTTTACCAGGAATGTGAACTACTAATGTAATCTGACCTTTAGACAAAGGGAAGAATATTGCTCCAATGTACAAATACAGAAGAAGCTAGAATGTTATGTTGACTGTTTTTTGTATGTGTGGATAAAAACATGAAAATAGATAAAGGACTGAAGAACATGATTGTTTAGTGAGTCAAGACTTCCAGGGATTTAGGAAAAAGTATGAGAGCCTAAATCCAGTCTGGTATAATTCTTGTAAATTGTCTGAAGTGAATCCTTTTATGTCTTGACAGTAATTTTAATTGTATCGGGGCTGTGAAATCTGGTTTCACAATCAAAGTAATGCAAGCTTTAATTTAGGCCAAGACTCAGCACTCTCCATGAGCAACAGGATTTTGAGGGGAGAGCTTTTTGTAAGGCTCCTTTTAGATTAAAGAGCTTTCTAGGATTTGGATGATTAAACTTGACACTCAGTATCTAAAACATAAGAGATATGGCAGAT